>NW_020192238.1:0-31820 GCF_002263795.3 Bos taurus | reverse complement strand
TACCAATGATATTTTTTTCACAGAACTAGAATAAATAATTCACAATTTGTATGGAAATACAAAAAACCTCTAAAAGCCAAGCAATATGAGAAAAGAAGAATGGAACTGGAGGAATCAACCTGCCTGACTTCAGTCTCTACTACAAAGCCACAGTCATCAAGACAGTATGGTACTGCACAAAGACAGAAATATAGATCAGTGAACAAAATAGAAAACCAGAGATAAATCCATGCACCTATGGACACCTTATCTCTTACAAAGGAGGTAAGAATATACAATGAGAAAAGACAATCTCTTTAATAAGTGGCTGGGAAATCTGGTCAACCACTTGTGAAAGAATGAAACTAAAACACTTCTAACACCATACACAAAAATAAACTCAAAATGGATTAAAATCTAAATGTAAGACCAGAAATTATAAAACTCCTAGAGGAAACATAGGCAAAACATTTTCCAACATAAACCACAGTAGATCCTCTATCCACCTCCCAAATATTGGAAATAAAAGCAAAAATAAACAAATGGGACCTAATTAAAATTAAAGCTTCTGCACAACAAAGGAAACTATAAGCAAGGTGAAAAGACAGCATTCAGAATAGAAGAAAATAATAGGAAACAAAGAAACTACAAAGAATTAATCTCAAAAATATACAAGCAACTTCTTCAGCTCAATTCCAGAAAAATAAACTACTCAATCAAAAAGTGGCCAAAGAACTAAATAGACATTTCTCCAAAGAAGACATACAGATGGCTAAACAAACATATGAAAATGCTCAACATCACTCATTATCAGAGAAATGCAAATCAAAACGACAATGAAGTACCATTTCATGCCAGTCAGAATGGCTGCTATCCAAAAGTCTACAAGCAATAAATGCTGGAGAAGGTGTGGAGAAAAGGGAACCATCTTACACTGTTGGTGGGAATGCAAACTAGTACAGCCACTATGGAGATCAGTGAGGAGATTCCTTAAAAATTTGGAAATAGAACTGCCATATGACCCAGCAATCCCACTGTTGGGCATGCACACCGAGGAAACCAGAATTGAAAGAGACATGTGTACCCCAATGTTCATTGTAGCACTGTTTATAATAGCCAGGACATGGAAGCAACCTAGATGTCCATCAGGAGACAAATGGATAAGAAAGCTGTGGTACATATACACAATGGAATATTACTCAGGCATTAAAAAGAATACATTTGAATCAGTTCTAATGAGGTGGATGAAACTGGAGCCTATTATACAGAATGAAGTAAGCTAGAAAGAAAAACACCAATACAGTATACTAATGCATATATATGGAATTTAGAAAGATGGTAACGATAACCCTGCATGCAGGACAGCAAAAAGAGACACAGATGTATAGAACAGTCTTTTGGACTCTGTGGGAGAGAGAGAGGGTGGGACAATATGGGATAATGGCATTGAAACATGTAAATTATCACATGTGAAATGAATCACCAGTCCAGGTTTGATGCATGATACAGGGTGCTCGGGGCTGGTGCACTGGGCTGATCCAGAGGGATGGGATGGGGAGGGAGGTGGGAGGGGGGTTCAGGATGGGGAACACATGGGGAACACATGTCAATGTATGGCAAAAGCAATACAATATTGTGAAGTAAAATAAATAAATAAAACTGAAAAAGAAAAAGAAAAAAAATAAAGTTAATATAGAAAAATGGAAGGAAAAAAACAGAACTATGTTCAGCAACGTGGAACTGAACATTATTTTTCATACAAAGTGAAAAGCACATTGTACTTCCTTCCTGACCCACTTGCCTAGTCCCCATCTCTTCAAGAGAGAAAAGCTTCATCTAAATTATTTCATCTGATTGATGACTACTTTATTGCTACTTCTGTCTTGGATATTCCTTTGGAAAAGGTGTATGGATTCATTACATATTCTAATGTATTGTCTATAGATTATAAGATAAAGTCAAGCATGTATCTGCTGATACTTTTTAAGTTGACCTGTCGTTATACTTAGAAATGTCTCTTAATAGTAGGCTTCCCTGGTGGCTCAGATGGTAAAAACTCTCCTGCATCTCAGGATACCTGGGTTGGGAAGATCCCCTGGAGAAGGAAATGGGCACCCAATCCAGTAGTTTTGACTGGAGAATTCCATGGACAGAGGAGCCTGTCAGGCTATAGTCCATGGGGTTGTAAACAGTCAGGCATGCCTGTGCAACTATCACTCACTCACATCTGCTAATCCCAAACTTCCTCCCGTACCCTTTTGACCCTTGGCAACCACAAATCTGTTCTCTAGGTGTGTGGATACTGCACCAGATTTGTGCTCCCTATAATGAAAGCGGCTTTCTCCTCACTTTTTCAGTGAGGTGAGCATTGTGACTCACTTCTGGTCAGTGGACTCAGGATGAAAGTGGTATGTGCCCTTCTTAAGCCTGGCACATAAAAACTTTCAGTCAATCTTCCATTTCTCTCTTCTTTCCTTCTGGACAAGTTTGTCCTTGTCCAGACTCACCTTGAAAGCTCTGTGTTGAAGACAGCAGAAATTCTATTACCCTGAGAAATTATGCTGGAACATCATGCATCAATAAAACACCAAGATATGGCACATGATTGAAAACAATAACATTTTGGAATAAGGTATTTTTATGTTTGTTAAGATTCAGTGATTTCCCAAAGAACATATTGCCAGCTTTCCTTTGGTTCAAGATAGTAGTAGTCTGTCTGGTCAGATTTTTTTCCCATTCCCCACTTAGATGAAAATATAACAAACAATTAGCAGTAGCTTTTACTATTCAGATGATTATTAGATCTATTCTTTTCTTTCAATCTCCATGTCAGAAGAAAGTGTTAGTTGCTCAGTTGTGTCCGACTCTGCAACCCCCAGACTGTAGCCCACCAGGCTCCTCTGTCCATGGGATTTTTCCAGCCAAGAATACTGGAGTGGGTTGTCATTTTCTTCTCCAGGGGACTCTTCCTGACCCAGGGATTGAACCAGGTCTCCTGTGTTGCAGGCAGACTCTTTAGCATCTGAGCCACCACGGTCATCAACCTAATGCAGATTTTAATTATCTCTTCTCTGGATAACTACAATAGCCCTCCACCTGTTCTTATACCCTCCTTACTGTCTCCAAGTGGTAGTCAGAGATCAAATGGATCTTTTCAATTTGATCATGGTTCCCATCACATCCATTCATAGCTTCCTATTGTTAAGATAAAGTCCTTAATATGCCAAAGTCCCCTGAGGTTTGTCTTGTCTGACCCTTGTGTACCTCAGCAGCTTCATCACAGACTGCCCTTGCTCTCACTGCTTTCTTGAGCCACATATCAGTTCCTAGAAATATTTTCCTTTCATAGAAACTCAGCTTACAAATCATTTCCTTAGAGAAGACTTTCCTATAATCACAAATTAATTAAGATTCTTTCATTTATGCTTTAGCATTATCTTACTTTCCTTCATAACATTTTTCTAACTTTGAAAAAGTTTTAAGTATGCAATTATTTTGTTTTAATCTTTAACCAGGTATTATATCCATGCGGTTTATAAATTATTTTTAAAACATAGTAAAATAAATGTGTAACATCAGAGTAGAAACTAAACTTTTGCAAGTGATCTGAGGGTCTAGTTTTTCCATGTATTGAATTCTGGTATGTATTTGGTATTACCCAGATCTGGTATTATCTGAGTCTATTTTTTAATTTTCTATTTTTGTCCATAGGTGCCATTCTGTTTTAGTTCATAATATTATTTTTCTTACTACTTGATTTTGCACTATTAAATATTTTTGTAGTGTAATTACTTGATTTATTGGCTTCAAATGAGATCCCTTTTCACACCAATATTACAAATAATGCATCAGTGAATTTATCCTGCTTTCAATGTCTCTCCCCCTTTCCCTCCATTCCTTTAGTTGTTATAATTTCTACATAATGCATTTATTATTGTCAGTCACTTTAAATCCTATATTATAAAAAAAATTTGGTTCCATCATTAAATAATTTAACCTTTATCATCAATCTTTTTATCAGTGTCCTTGTTATCCCTTATTTGATTGATATGGCCCGAGGAATAGAGAAAGATGGAGAAGCATGGAAGATGAATCTTCTGAAAGTGTAAAGTGAATGCATCCAACACCGTAATTGACAGGAATCTTGCCTCCTAAACTTCAGAGGGAAAAAGTAAAGACAGAAATGGGCTAAAGTATATGAAAAAATAAAAAATGTCTATGTAGAGAGGTTCTGATAAGAAGAAGGTCTTTGGAGAAGCTGAATGAGAAAACTGGCTGGTGAGGTGACTATTGTCAGAGAGGAAAATAACTAATTTGGGTTTTTTTTCCCCCTAATTTCAGAGTGAGGAAACTTCTAAATGATGACAGGATCCAGGTTATGACCATGAGAGTAAATGGTTGAAATGGAATTGAAAAGAAGCTCATTAGATATGAAGAAGTCAAGCAACTGAAAGTTCAGAGTCTTGAAAGGGTCACTGATGCAGATTGAAGAGATCAAATCATCTAGGGAAATGGCAAGAATTGGGGTTGGGAGGAAGACTACTGGCGAGGTGGTATGGGCATCAGAGGAATAGAGAGTTTTACATGAAGATGGAAGAATAATTGTCTGGAAGCCATCTTGAGGAGGGCTTCCCCAGTGGCTTGATTGGTAAAGAATCTGCTTGCAATTCAGGGGACCACCTGCAATGCAGGAGATCCAAGTTCAGTCCTTGGGTTGAGAAGATCCCCTGGAGAAGAAAATAGCAACCCACTCCAATATTCTTGCCTGGGAAATCCAGAGGAGCCTGGTGGTCTACAGTCCCTGGGGTTGCAACGAGTCAGACACGACTTAGTAACTAAACCCCCATCACCACCAGAAAAGAGGAAAGAAAAAATCAGCCTCCTTTCTTTACGGTGCAGAGAGCTGGTAAAGCTTTGAAAGCTTTGAAGCTGGGCAGTGAAGCTGCTGCTTTCTGAAAAGATGGAGAAGCTTGGGAAGTGGAGTCTTCTGAGGCATGTCATGTTTCATTTAAATGCAAACTATTACAATTTTGATATGATGAAATGGGAGTTCCAGAGAACACAGTTAAGGAGGAAAATAAAAGAAGGAAGTTGGGCTAAAGGAGAAATAATTTCACCAGGGATGAATGTTTGGGAAAGTCCAGATCCCTGGAGAGACTTTCATCAGTACAACATCTGACATACAGGGGTGTGTTTGGCTCTTTGAATGTTCACAACTTGAAGGTTTGTATGTAAGGGACTTACTGTACTTCTCTTTAACAATACACTAAATGACAAATAATGGACTTAATTGATTTCTTATATATATCACTCAGGAAAGTGAAAGTGAAGTCGCTCAGTTGCGTCCGACTCTTTGCTACCCCATGGACTGTAGCCTATTAGGGTCCTCTGTCCATGGGATTTTCCAGGCAAGAGTGCTGGAGTGGATTGCCGTTTCAAGAGAATGGCAAAAGCAACATGCTTTTGACACCACAGTTTGCTCTTTCCCAATAATGTGATCGGTTAATATTCACTGCACTAAATGTCAACACTGGATGGAAAAATTGGATTGATAATGTAACAGGGCCAATCTGAAGAAATTTCATGTAGGAAATGCCTTAGCAGAGCATCCTGAATAAAATGTAGGCAGTTGAATCAGGAAGAAAATGAAATGTTGTTCAAGCTCCTACAATGAACTCAGCAATAATAAACAGTAAAGACTGTCCTTGTCTCCAGTGAAAGAGTTCCTGCCCCTTTTAGACTTATTGCAGGGAGGAAACTCAGTGTATCCTTTAAGTTACAATGTCAGGAAATAAGCAATTAAAATAAAAAATAAACTGTACCTTCAATAAGTGCTGTGGTAGTTCTGGGAAGGAAGCAGGGCAGTGTGTTTTGGACAAACTATATGAACATTAAGAATACTCTTTACCACTTCTCTGCATAAATGTTGTGATGAAGCAAGCAAAGAGCTTCATGACTTTCAAGTCCATAAAATGTTAATGAGGTAATATTTGTGAAAATATAAATTGCAAGGCTCTGTGTAAATGTCCAGTGCTATTTCTTTATTAACAGTGCTCATCATAATTAAGCGAGTATTTAGGAATACCATCAGAAGCAGCGAAGAGAATTGTAGAAGCTAAATGATACAGTGAAACAAATTTAAAAGCTGAAAAAGAATTCTTAGGTGGCTGAAGTCTGTGATCTCAGGGATATTTGCTTTCATGATTAATTTTTTTAATGAAATGGATTATCCAAGGCTTTGAAACTATTTTTTCCTGTTTAGAATTTTGTTTTACTGTAGTCATGTTTATTGTGATGGGTTCTGCTTGCATTACCTAATGATGGGCCGAATTGTTTATCTTTAACATAATTGCTTCCACAGTCATTACTAAAAACTGGAAAAAGTACATTAGACTCCTAGTAGAAATAATATGTTGCTCCAGGGTGATATGTGGGAAAAGATTATTACAGAAATATGCATGCTCTAGAAAAAAGGACTTTTTTTTGTAGGAAAAAAAAAATTTGTGTTTTCCTTTGCAGTTATGGCTCTTAAGACATTTAACTGAAAGATCATATGTTTATTATGATGATGATCAATCTGTGTTTCTAATCATCACTAAAAAGATACAGTCATGGCTTGGATATTACTTTGTTTCATATTATATGATATTTAAATATGTGACAGTTGTGCTATTCTTACACTGAAACGTAGGAATTGACTTACTGAGCAGAAACGTACTACCAAATATGGATAAAATTTCCATATAGCAAATGTTATAGGATTTACTTTAAGAAAATAATGGAATGTCATTAAATGTATCTGTTATTGGAAATTACTGGCATTTGAGTGTGATGTTTCAGTCAGGTGGTTAAAAGGAAGTTTGTGGCAGTTGGACTCAATAGAAACAGACACTGAGATGAGTAAGGGGTGAAAACTTAGACATCAAAACCTGAGAAAGGAAGCAAGAGGAAGAAGAACTGGGCAGAGAATAAAGCTGAACTTGGGTACAACTTTGACAAAGTCAAAGCACAAGCTGGAATTAAGATTACTGGGAGAAATATCAACAACCTCAGACATGCAGATGATACCAGCCTTACAGCAGAAAGCGAAGAAAAACTAAAGAGCCTCTTGATGAATGTGAAGAGGAGAGTGAAAAAGTTGGCTTAAAACTCAACATTTGGAAAACTAAGATCATGGCATCCGGACCCATCATTTCATGGCAAATAGATGGGGAAACAATGGAAGCAGTGCCAAACTGTATTTTCTTGGGCAGATGGTGACTGCAGCCATGAATTTAGAAGATGCTTGCTCCTTGGAAGGAAAGCTATGACCAACCTAGACAGCATATTAAAAAGCAGTGATATTACTTTGCCAACAAAGTTCATCTAGTCAAAGCTATGGTTTTTCCTGTAGTCATGTACGAATGTGAGAGTTGGACTATAAAGAAAGCTGAGCACTGACGAATTGATGCTTTTGAACTGTGGTGTTGGAAAAGACTCTTGAGAGTCTCTTGGACTGCAAGGAGATCCAACCAATCCATCCTAAAGGAGATCAGTCCTGGGTGTTCATTGGAAGGACTGATGTTGAAGCTGAAACTCCAATACTTTGGCCACCTGATGCGAAGAACTGACTCATTTGAAAAGACCCTGATGCTGGGAAAGATTGAAGGTGGGAGGAGAAGGGGACAACAGAGGATGAGATGGTTGGAGGGCATCACCGGCTCAATGGACATGAGTTTGAGCAAGCTCTGAGAGTTGGTGATGGACAGGGAAGCCTGGCGTGCTGCAGTCCATGGGGTCGCCAAGAGTCAGACACAACTTAGTGACCGAACATCTCTAAATGTTTTTTTGAGTCCTTTTGTTGTTGTTTGTTTTTTGTGTGTATATGTTTGTTTGAGGAGAGGGGATAAGAACTCTTAATGTGAGATCTCTACTATCTTAATTTTTAAAGTGTGCTCTATGGTAGGTTTGATAGGTGCTGTGCTTTACAGCAGATCTCTAAACTTATTCATCTTGCATAATGGAAAGTTTATGCCGAATGAACAGCTCCCCATTTTCTGCTCCTGGTAATCACCATTCCATTCTTTATTTCTATGAGTTTGACTATCTTAGGTAACCCATGAGTGGAATCATGCAGTGTTGGTACTTATGTGACTGGTTTACATTTTTTTAAGTTTGCAAAACAGTATCAAGAGAAAAGAAGATTAAAAATGTAAGAATAAAAAATGCATTATTGCTATAATGACTTATTTGGTGGGTAAGTAGATGCAATGAAGTACAAAATAACAATGAGTGGTGAGAGCTCTATTCCCAAGACCATGTCTACCCGAAGACATCTTATATTTACTGATAGTGATGGCAAAGTCACAGTTTATAACCTGTGCTGGCTATGATGTCATAGAGGCTAACTTCTCCCCCAGAGTGAATTGAGATAATTTCACAGTTTTGTGGAAGAAACAGGTAAAGTTCATTGAGCTCTTAACTATATGCCAGATACTGAACTTGGTATTTTTTGAGAGAGGAGACAAAATTAGGTTATGTGATTTGCCTGATATTTTACAGTTCACCTCAAATTTCCTTTCCTGCTTTGAAACATGACCAAAATGACTCCATAGTGAGAAGTCCTTTATGGAAAGAGCTTACAGAAGAGAAGGCTGTTGCTGAGAATTTGATGTAGTCTGATCTGTTAGAGTTCATCAGGGCTTGACTCTTCTCAGGACCTGGGCCTGACATTAAAAGATAGCTAGGATTCAGGAATAAGAGCACTGGCCATGCTGTTCCTGCCAAGTTCACACCATCCTTCTGCTAGCTCCAGTTGGAACCCCAGTGTTCTTAGTAGTTCTTAGTTCTTTTGGGTTCTGGGGATTTCAAAGCAGATCATTTACTTATTCAAATATTAATGGATTATATCATAGGTGGATGAAACTGGAACCTATTATACAGAGTGAAGTAAGCCAGAAAGAAAAACACCAATACAGTATACTAATGCATATATATGGAATTTAGAAAGATGGTAACAATAACCCTGTGTACGAGACAGCAAAAGAGACACTGATGTATAGATCAGTCTTATGGACTCTGTGGGAGAGGGAGAGGGTGGGGAGGTTTGGGGGAATGGCATTGAAACATGTATAATATCATGTATGAAACGAGTCGCCAGTCCAGGTTCGATGCACAATACTGGATGCTTGGGGCTGGTGCACTGGGACGACCCAGAGGGAGGGTATGGGGAGGGAGGAGGGAGGAGGGTTCAGGATGGGGAACACATGTATACCTGTGGTGGATTCATTTTGATATTAGGCAAAACTAATACAATATTGTAAAGTTTAAAAATAAAATAAAATTTAAAAAAAAGGAAGGTACCAAAAATAAAAAATAAAATATAAGATATTCAAGAGCTACTGATTTTCTTTCATTCTGAAACTCACCCAAATTCCTCCAATTCAGAAATATATAGGGAACCCCTTGAAGTGGCCATTGGTTATTTCTACCTGCTTAGCATCTTTCCCTCTTTTTCTGGTAACTGAGTACCCCTTCACATTCTTTGTGGTGTCCATTCTATAAGACTTGGAAAGGAATAAGCACAACCATAAGAAAGTGATTTCTTGGTAATAATACTTCACCACTGTAGATGATGAGTAAAAGGAGTGACCATTAATCAGCAATTTCTCTTCTTCTTCTGCTTTAGAATGCAGAAAGTAAAGGGAGCTCCCTCTACAATCCTGCCTTTTCTGCTGGAGCAATCATGAAAGATTTCTCATGTGGAATGACTATTTGAGAGATGGAGAGCATAAGAGTCAGGCATCCCTGGATTCAGTTACACAAACCAGTGAAGTTCTTTACTTTGCTTAATCTGGTTGCAACTGTCTTTCTGTTTTCCTGTAGCTTGTAACCAAATGAGGCTTGACTACTGTGTAGACTTTTCCTTGAAAAAGTGATGTAGGGGAGAGAAAGAGAAAATAATATTATTCTAAGTACCTATTGCAATGTACTGTGCAAAAATTAGACACTATTACTTCATTAATTAATACATGTTCTTTATTTATGAAGAAAGAGAGGACAAAAGTAGGTTATGTGATTTGCCTAGTGTCTCACTCTAAGTTACAGATGCAAGCCCAACCTAAACTCCACATCTAATATACCATGTTGCCTCCTCATGTTGCAATTATATTTCATATGCAAATGCAGCTGTATATATATGAAAATAATATTAGAATTGAAGCAATACTGAGAGCTATTGCTATAAAAAGAACAAAACAGATTGTGTTGGAGAGAAATGAGTCAGAAAGGAACTTACAATGCAGTCCAGAGCTGTCCAGAGTTCTGACCTCTGTCTAGCTGTCTCTGACAATCAGTCCTTAGATAAGTTGCCATTTTTCCTATACCAAAACCTTATTCACTCTCATCCATCTAACGTTTACTTCCCTGCCTCTTCTAATGAAAGTAGTGAACTCTGTTAGACTGGCTTATGCAGATAATTTGAAGTCATCTAGACCTCAGTTCAATTTTCAGTATTTCTGCTGATGAATCTTACATCTTTGAACAAGTCATATAATCAAAGACTCAATTTTCTCATCTATAAAAGAGGAATAAACCAGGAGTTGCATGACTGGAATACTTGTTGTTCAGTCTCTCAATTATGTTCAGACCTTTGCGACCCCATGGACTGAAACACGCCAGACTTCCCTGTCTTCACCATCTCCTGGAGTTTGCTCAAACTCATGTGCATTGAGTCAGTGATGCCATTCAACCATCTCATCCTCTGTCCCCCTTCTCCTCCTGCCCTCAATCTTTCCCAGCACCAGGATCTTTCCCAGTGATCTTTCCCATCTTTGCATCAGGTATTCAAAGTATTGGAGCTTCACCTTCAGTATCAGTCCTTCTGATGAATATTCAGGGTTGATTTCCTTTGGGATTGATTGCCTTGATCTTCTTGCTGTCCAAGCAACTGGAATATAGAAGGAACTAAAAAAATGTTCGCTCTCTTGTTACCTTCTGCACTTATGAAATAAAACTTGAAAAAATGGGGAAACGTTTATGGGCAGAATCACTTTTGAAGTGATATTTGCTGTGACAAAATTTTACCTATAGGTGTTTTCAGCACTGTGTTATAAGTTCCCATTTTCATTTACAAAAGCTTTGTCTTCATGCATTTAAATATTTGCAGCCTCCCATGTAAATTGTACTCTAGACACCCACTAATTTGCAGAAGAAATTATTCCATCCCAACTGAATCAAACTGATTTTGGATAGCAATTTGCCCATCTCCCTTCTTATCTTGTCTCTTACATGATAATGCTGTCATTTACAAAAATAAGAGCAAAGCAAATTGGATTATTTCTAATTATACATATGTATTTTTTCCAGCAGGAATGACAGCAATTGGCATCTAGGATAAATGGATTTAAACCACAAATACAGTCAGGTAGAGAATGTAGATGATAATTTTAGCTTTCAAAATATGCATTCAAAACAAACATTAGCTTGACAATGTAATTTCCACATTTCAAGTTTTGCATTAAAAAGCTAAGTATAAGCTCCAGTTTCTACATACCTGAGAAAACAGATCCTAAGAGGACTTAAAACACATGGAATAAAGATGTACTTGCTCTCCCACTTAGAAGTTTGTGTTTTCTTTTAAATCTCCCAATTTTCCACATTTGTTGTTGTTCAGTCTCTCAGTTGTATCCAACTCTTTGTGACCCCATAGATTGCTGCACACCATACTTCCCTGTTCTCCACTATCTCCCAGAGTTTGCTCAAATTCATGACCATTGAGCCAGTGGTGCTATCCAGTCAACTTATCCTTTGTCATCTCCTTCTCCTCCCGTCCTCAATTTTTCCCAGCATCAGAGTCTTTTCCAATGAGTTGGCTCTTCACATCAGATGGCCAAAATATTGGAACTTCATCATCAGTTTTTACCAATGAGTAGTCATGTATGGATGTGAGAGCTGGACTATAAAGATAGCTGAGCACCGAAGAATTGATGCTTTTGAACTGTGGTGTTGGAGAAGACTCTTGAGGGTTCCCTGGACTGCAAGGAGATCCAACCAGTCAATCCTAAAGGAAATCAGTCCTGAATATTCATTGGAAGAACCAATGCTGAAGCTGAAACTTCAATACTTTGGCCACCTGATGTGAAGAATTGATTTATTAATAAAGACCCTGGTGCTGGGAAAGATTGAAGGAAGGAGAAGGGGATGACAGAGGATGAGATGGTTGGACGGCATCACAGACTCCATGGACATGAGTTTGAGGAAGCTCCAGGAGTTGGTGATGGACAGGGAGGCCTGGCAGGCTGCAGTCCATGAGATTGAAAAGAGTTGGACATGACCAAGCAACTGGACTGAACTGATTCAGTGCTGATTTCCTTTAGGATTGACTGGTTGGATCTCCTTGCAGTACTAGGGACTCTCAAGTGTCTTCTCCAGTACTGGAATTCAAAAGCCTCAATTCTTCAGCACTCAGCCTTCTTTATGGTCCAACTCTCACATTCATACCTGACTACTGAAAAAACCATAGCTTTGACTAAGTGGAACTTTGTTGGCAAAGTGATGTCTCTGCTTTTTCATATGCTATCTAGGTTTGTTATAGCTTTCCTTCCAAGGAGCATCTTTTAATTTAATGACTGCAGTCACCATCTGCAGTGATTCTGGAGCCCAGTAAAATTAAATCTGTCACTGTTTCCTTTGTTTCCCCATCTATTTGCCATAAAGTGATTTGAATGTTGAGTTTTGAGCCAGCTTTTTCACTCTGTCCTTTCACCTTCATCAAGAGGCTCTTTGTTCATCCAGCCCAGCATTTTTATGATTACCCCATTAATTATTATTATAATTATCATCAACTTTTGCTTGTTGAGAGTTGTCCATTGGTTCTAAACACAGTTGCTGTATTTCAGCTCTTATTATTACACTGGTTTATTAGCAATGTGTCTTTCATCTAAGATTTTACTGTGGAGTAAAACTGATAAAAAAGAAGCCATCAAAACAAGCTTAATAACCTCACTGAGTGCTTTTCAGGATGTCATTATGCATTTTACTTAGTATGTGTATATGTGTCCTTAGGGAAGGGGAAAAAAAACACATACTCTTATGATGATACCTTCAAATGACCCCCATACACTATGGCATAAAATCATCTACTTCTGTTTTTTAACTTATTTGATCTACAATTTTTTAAGATACTTACACAATATGGAGTGATTGCAAGCATATGGACCTTGGGATTGAGGAGTACAAAGTTTGAACCTCAGCTTTATGACTTATTTCACTGATTAATTTCGAGTAACTTAAAATCTCTAAATCTCTGTTTCTGAATATGTTCTGAGATAATATAAAGATTAAATTAACTAAAGTATGCAAAAGAATTATGGCAGTAACTGTTGATTGGATAATTCAATACTGTTTCAAATCCTATTCTAATCACTTTGCACCTTTCAATGGGTTGTACATGGAAGTCTCATGGAAAAGGCTTCCCTCCTCATAAAATAACAAGGATTTTGATCCTGTATCTTTCTTCCTGTTTAGGAGAACAATTTGATGCCTGGAAGTATAGTAGCCATTTTATAACCATGAGTATAAACCCACATAGTATGTTGTAAGTCTGGCATAGAAGGAAACTATTTCCTTCATGACATTCCTGAGCAGCTAGAGCTGACATAGAATAGTTTTCTCAAGAATTCTTATCATGTGAAATCAGTAGTCTCTTATCTGATAAAACTACTGTTTCTTATATTTTCTGTTACTCAAAGTTGCAGCTTTCCTGTGTAACATACAAGAGCCAACATGGTCCTTGGTCCATGAACCTCCATAGAGGTTCAAATAATGTTACTTGCCTACTCCCTTTCCCCAGTAGTAAAGGCTATACAATGGATGAGAAATAATTTCAGCACACACCTTTTAAAAATAAATAAAAGGGTAAAAAACTCAGGCATCACCTTTTACTTTCTAGTGGATGGTATCACCAGTCAATCTGGTTTATATTTCAGAGTCTTAGAAAAAGTCCTGATACTTTCTTTTCCCTTACATATCTTATTCAATCCAAGTCCCAGAGATTTTACCTATAAATATCTCTCATTATTGACTTCTTTCCATCTCCCTGGACTTCACCTTAGTCCATTGTGATTCACCTGTGCTAGCACTTCTCACATTCTTACAAGTGAACACGTGCACAAGCTTTTCCCATTGTTTAGAATGTTCTCTCCTATCTTCTACTTATCTTTCAGATCTCAGCCTAGTCATCACATTCTCAGGAAACAATTCTCCAATCTCCCAGTCCTGGTCATCTCTCTCTTATATCTCTCTTTTTAAACACATATTCAGTTCAGTTCAGTTGCTCAGTTGTGTCCGACTCTTTGTGATCCCATGAATCGCAGCACGCCAGGCCTCCCTGTCCATCACTAACTCCTGGAGTCTACTCAAACCCATGTCCATCGAGTTGGTCATGCCATCCAGCCATCTCATCCTCTGTCATCCCCTTCTCCTCCTGCTCCCAATCCCTCCCAGTATCAGGGTCTTTTCCAATGAGTCAACTCTTCGCATGAGGTGGCCAAAGTATTGGAGTTTCAGCTTCAGCATCAGCCCTTCCAAAGAACACCCAGGACTGATCTCCTTTAGAATGGACTGGTTGGATCTCCTTGTAGTCCAAGGGACTCTCAAGAGTCTTCTCCAACACCACAGTTCAAAAGCATCAATTCTTTGGTGCTCAGCTTTCTTCACAGTCCAACTCTCATATCCACACATGACCACTAGAAAAACCATAGCCTTGACTAGATGGACCTTTGTTGGTAAAGTAATGTCTCTGCTTTTTAATAGAGTATCTAGGTTGGTCACAACTTTCCTTCCAAGGAGTGAGTGTCTTTTAATTTCATGGCTGCAATCACTATCTGCAGTTATTTTGGAGCCCCCCAAAATAATGTCTAACACTGTTCCCACTGTTTCCCCATCTATTTCCCATGAAGTGATGGGACCGGATGCCATGATCTTTGTTTTCTGAATGTTGAGCTTTAAGCCAACTTTTTCACTCTACTCTTTCACTTATATTTATATGTGCTTTAATGCTTGTCCCTTAGACTTATAAGTACCAGGAGATCTGAATATATTGTTTGTTATATCTTCCACCATTTTGTATCCATGTCAAGCCTAGCCCTAGCACGTAGTAAGTGCTTGGGCTTTCCTAGTGGCTCAGTTGGCAAAAAATCCACCTGCAGTTCAGGAGACCGGGGTTCTATCTCTGGGTCAAAAGATAGCCTGGAGAAGGGAAATGGCTACCCACTCCATTATTCTTATCTAGAGAATGCAATGGACAGAGGAGTCTGGTGGGCTCATAGTACGTTCTTAGTATTCACTTAATCATAATAAGTAACATTTAATGAGCATTTATGCACATGGAGCATTTTTATTGTTGCCTTATATCTATTAACTCGATTTTGTGGTCACAGCAGTCCTTTTGTAAATAAGGTAGCCCCAATTTTGCAGATAAAGAAGCTAAGGCACAAAAGAGTTAAGGAATTTGCCTAAGGTCACATAGGTAGAAACCCAGAATTTGTCAGGCATTTCATCTTCAGAGCATGTGTTATTAACTACTCCCCAAAGCTAAATAAAAGAATTAATCTTGCCACCAATTGGTCACTGATAATTACTTTGGTTTCTAGCTCTAAATATCTACAAGAAATAAATTGAAGTTCCTTCATACAAGCTATTTATTCTCCCAGTTCGGTGGATATGATGGAGTCTACAAGCACCCGGTCTGTTTTTTAAAGGCTTGTTAGAACTAAACACTGATTGGTCTGCAAATATAAAACAAATTTCTCCTATTACATTTTATTTAAAACATAATACCAATTCATTATATAATTACTATCTCAGAGAGTAAAGCATCTGCCTGCAATGCAGGAGACCTGGGTTCGATCTCTGAGTTAGGAAGATCCCCTGGAGAAGGAAATAGCAACCCACTCCAGTACTCTTGCCTGGAAAATCCCATGGACAGAGAAGGCTGGTAGACTACAGTCCATAGGATCGCAGAGTCGGACACGACTGAGCGATTGCTTGCCTGCATTACTTCATGTGAGAAAGTACATGACTCTTACTAGATTTCTTCTTTATCGTGCCATGTTAGGTAATGCTATATTATTGGTTTTTTTTTACACCAAAACCAAAATTATGTTGAAAGAGTGAAGAAAACACCATCTGTAACAACTGAAATCAGAATAACATTTTTTTTTCTATTCTCAAAAACACATTAGTGTTATATAATGAAAGGAAAAACGATTAGTCCCAGACTGAGCTTAACTGTGCCAAACAAGTATGCTAATTTTGTTGGCTTGGTTAGAAAACCATGAAATCAGAGGTTTATGCAGGGATTTGCAAATTACAGACTATTTTGGTAGATCCATATCTTTATACTTTAACACTAACACATTTAAAATGGGGTTGGATTTTAGGAAAGACACAAGAATGAAGAAAGTAAGTTAGTAAAGAGATGGAGAGAGGCAAGGAGAGGGGACAAATATGAGTTCTATATTTGATTAAAATTGGCTGGATGATTTTACAATGAGAAGCAATTAATGTTATAGTAATAATTGCTTTGTATCTAGCAGGCATATTATTAATCTCATGTAACCCTCAGAACATTCCTGAAAGTTTGATGATACGATTTCCAAAACTAAAACATTTTCAGAATTAAATCATTTTATAAACTAAAACCCAGAGCTCAGATGAGTTAAGGAAAAGAAGTGGAAGTGGCCTGCAATGAGGACTTATAGAGAGGGCTTTCAGGGTGTTGTGTGACCTCACCCCAGGGGAATGAGGGTGTGCATCACTTTCACTTTAAACTCAGCAAGAGAAAAGCAAAACCTTGACTTTGGGATTCAGGTAGTGATGAATCTACTCTAGATGGGAGAGGAGAGGTGGGAGGACAGGTTGGAGATGACAGAGTAAAGAGAGAGAATGTTGCTTTTGGGGGTGAGCTGTACTTCTACTGAATGTGGACTCAAGATGTAATGATTGCCTCTCACCAGATATAGAACTGTAGAATAGAGCCTGTTTAGGGCCATCAAAGGGCTTCCAGGGTGGCACTAGTGGTAAAGAACCCTCCCTGCCAATGCAGAATCCCATGGGAAGAGGAGCCCAGCGGGCTATACTCCATCGAGTTGCAATAGAGTCATAAACGACTGAAGCGACATTAGGACACAGCGTCATTGTAAGTTGAACCTCTGCCAAGAGGATGATCTGGAAAGGTGTGACTCCAACAAAAGAATGAGTTGTTGGAAGTTGTTGGATGACAAAGGAGAAGCTGAAAGTAGCCAGCTGGAGAAGGTATTGCTTATATCAAGGGAACAGTGATCAGAGGTCCCCCAGTTAAAATGCCACATTGTTAGCATAGGGAGATAAAGAGCAGCAAGCTATGAAAAACAGAGCCACTAATGCCTCCCCTACTAATATCCTCTTTTTACTGTTAGACACATTTTTCTTCATCTTTATCCTTGACCAATGCAAAGTAACTTGCAGCTTACTCCTGGTTAATGTCAAGAAGTGACCATGACCTTTTGTAAACCCCAATCCACCTTGTAACTCTCTGTGGAAACACCATTTTTTTCTCACTAGTAATAAAGAAACTCTTTCAATGAGACAAAATAGTCTAATGAAAAGGAGGTTCAAATTCTAACCCTTCCATATATTGTTCTTATAACTGAAGGCAATGAACTTGATTTTATGAATTTAAATTCTTCTATTTGTGAAATTTAAATCTGAGGAAAATATCCTCTAAGATCTCTTCCCATTCTAATTACAGGGTTTGGTGTGAAATTTTAAGAATTCAGACTCCACATTTCAAATTTTGTGAATAATTTGCTCAAACTATTACCTGATATTCTTACTATTTTCACTCTAGGGAATTAAACATATTTGCTAAGTAGAGTTATCATGTAAACAGGGATTTAAAGAAAATCAGCTGAGTTTAAATATTTTAGAAGTATCATTATATGTACAAAATTGTTATGTCAGTCGAATATTCTACTGGGCAAATTCTAGTTACAGTGAAAGACAAGAGAAAGAAGTCAGTTTTTTCTGAATTTTATTAATGTAACTGTTGTGTCAATTCTGATTAGTCCCTCTCTCTTGGAAACCAAATAATAGTTTCAAGGTTGTTTTTTCCTTTTTTTTTTGTCCAATTCCTATGCAGTAAGATCTCTTCTATTGAAATATATTGAGTTTCTTCAAATTTGAATTGAAAATGACATATTGAGGTAAAATAATTTTCAAGCCTTTTCAAAAGTTAGAGGAAAGCTTTCTTATTTGGTTGGGGAATATTCAGGAAGGAGAAAGTCATAGGATACTAAGACAATGCATATTTCTAAGGAGATTGATGAAAACATGCAACATCCTTGAAGAAATAAGTCCTGATATTTTCCCATCTTTATGTATAAAAACTAATGTTCAGAGAGTTTGATTTTCTCAAGATCAAACAATAACTTTATGTCAAGCATAGGAGGGAAGCAGGCCTTGGCTCTCCCATCATATTTCAGTTTCTTTGTCAGCTGCTCCTTTGATAGAATGGCCAAGCATATCTTGTTTTAAGCTGAATTTCTTGCTTCTAGAAATCGCGCAGCAGGAAGTACTCTGTCAATAGAACCAGGTTTCCTTGAAATCGATTGAGGCTCTGGGCTTCCAGCTAAAACACTGCTCTTGTGTCAAACTACATGAAACAAGCACTTTTCTTAAATAAATGTGAACTCTGCCTTTCATAGCAGCAAGGACCATTCAAGACACCAAATGAAAACAGCAAATTCTCTTGGGAGGGAGAAAGAAGTTGGCATTATCTTCAAAAGCAAAACTGAGCCATTTCACTGAAAAGAACTTCAAATGTGAGAAGCCAAATTGGTCTTCACTAAGCAACATCATTGCTTGGTCACTGTTTTTCTAACAACTCTTGTCTTTTAGGCTTTGAGGCATATGTCTGCTGCAGAGATAGAAATGAGGATAGGAGAAATTAAATGACTACTATTAAAGGGACTTCCCTGGTGGCTCAAACCGTAAAGCATCTGCCTACAATGAGGGAGACCTGGGTTCAATCTCTGGGTCAGGATTTCTTGGAGAAGGAAATGGCAATCCACTCCAGTATTCTTGCTTGGCAAATCCCACGGACAGAGGAGCGTGGTAGGCCACAGTCCACGGGGTTGCAAAGAGTCGGACACGACTGAGTGACTTCACTCACTTCACTCACTCACCTTTTACTTGACACCTACTTGGACTCTGTCTTCCCCTCCCTCCTCTTTGTCACTTTGGTTCTGTCCTTCATTCCTCCCTTTCCTCTTTCTCTCTTCATCTCCCTCCTGCCTTCCTTCTTTCCTTCCCTCTTAATGGTAATCTCTCTCCCCTAATTGGGGCCACAGTTTTCTGGAACATTCTGACTACTCTTTCTCTTTCTTCTCCTCATTCTCCTCTCCTAAGGCTAATTCTGTCTTTTCCCCTCCAAACTCTACTGATTTCCTCAATCACCACCCCATATCCAGTACAGGAGCTAACATTTTCTAACAAGCTAAAACCACAAAGAACCGTGATGGCTAAGCTCTTGTGTGTGGAATACTCTAAGCAGAAAATTAGCAACTGGGGACAACAGGTGTGGTTCATTGACAAGACCTAGCTTGGAGGCCTGGAGCATCACTCTATTGCCGAGAGTAACTTTCAGATATTCTTTTTAAGGGTACTTCAAATGCAATCCCATCCACGGGGCAATTTCACCTCCAAGAAATATCTTGTGATTCTTCATTTTTTTTTTTATGATTTATACCATTGGTGGTGGTTTAGTCTCTAAGTCATGTCCAATTCTTGTGACCTCATGGGCTATGGTCCTCCAGGCTCTTCTGTCCATGGGATTTCCCAGGCAAGAATACTGGTGTGGGTTGGCCTTTCCTTCTCCAAATTTATAGTATCATTCAACAGAAAACAGCATTTGTTTCTTTTGCCTAAGAAACTGTGCTTCCTGGAGCTCCTCTCCATCATTTCAAAGATCCTCTCCCCCTCCTATTTCTATGGCTCCATTTTCTGCCTACTAGTTTCCTAGCCCACTGTACTTTTAAAAAATATTTATTTATTTATTTGGCTGCACTGGGTCTTAGTTAACAGCATGCACTTCCCCCTCCCCTCAACTTACTTACTTTTAATTGAAGAAAATTGCTTCACAATACTGTGTTGGCCTCTGCCATACATCAACATGGGTCAGCCATAAGTATTATTGTGTCCCCTCCCTCTTAAACCTCCCTCCCATCTTCCCACCCCTTCCTACCCCTTTAGGTTGTTTACAGAGCCCCCGTTTGAGTTCTCTGAGTCATACAGCAAATTCCCACTGGTTATCTTTGTTACACATGGTAATGTACATGCTTCCAAGTTACTCTTGGAAGAGTAACTCATTTGTCCCACCCTCTCCTTCCTTCTCCTCCATGCGGGATCTTTAGTTGTACCATGTGGGATCTAGTTCCCTGACCAGGAACTGAACTGTGGCCTCCTGCATTGGGAGCATAGAGTCTCAGCCACTGAACCACCAGGGAAGTCTCACCCATTCTATCTTCTTAATGATATGAGCAGGTATTTCAGTTTTTCTGGCTATATTTAACTTTTGAAACTCTGTGTATATTTGATCTGAGGTTTCCCTGCCCCTCTGAGGGGCTCTGGGAGGCGGAATTGAATGCTCCAAAGAAGACTGTATTGTGTAACTCCACCATGAGATTGGCACTTCATCCTGACCTGCCCCCAGAACAACCCCTCAGGAATGTGGACAGGCAGAACTGAGACAGATGGAGCAGATGATGGAATTATAGTTAAGATTAAAAGCATTTTTGTAGCATAAAAATTTTGGAAAATGTTTGAGACACAAAAACATATACACAGATCATTTTTTCCAAACACTAGACCAGAACAACTTGGTCTGACACACTCAAAAAGTCTGACAAAGGAAGAAGGATTTGAAATTAGCACTTCTCCAAAGAATCTTGTTTGATAGGAGTTTGTATATATAGGTTACAGAGAAACAGAGACATGAACTGGAAGGCAATGAACCACATGTACATCATGTTGTGCTTCTCAAATGTTTCTATGCACATAACTGACCGAGGATGGTGATAAAAAGGCAGATTTTTGCTTTTACAGATCTGAAGTAGTGCCTGAGAAGGTATTTTCTGACAAGGACCCTGATTATTGTGTATTTCTGACATCACACATAGCCAGTGATGATGGCCTGAGGACCACCATTTAGAACCAACTATCCTGTGGGCCATGTCTTACTCATATTTGTCTCCCCAACAGCTGGTAAGAGTACACCAAACATGAAGATTTTTGTAAAACTGAATTGTATGCACTTTACATGTACACTAAATTATTTACTTTTCTAAGTAATATTAAAGCATAGGTGTTATCCTCGGCTTCCCTTGTGGCTCAGTTGGTAAAGAATCTGCCTGTAATGTAGGAGATGCCAGTTCGATCCCTGGGTGGGGAAGATCTCTGGAGAAGGAAATTGCAAGCCACTCCAGTATTCTTACCTGGAAAATCCCATGGATAGATGAGCCTGGTGGGCTACAGTCCATGGGGTCACAAGCAGTCAGACATGACTGAGCAGCTAACATACATACATGCCATCATATTTTACCAATAAGCAAATGTGAGAAGGGGACGACAGAGGATGGTATGGTTGGATGGCGTCACTGACTCAATGGACATGAGTTTGAATAAACTCCGTGAGTTGGTGATGGACAGGGAGGCCTGGCGTGCTGAAGTCCGTGGGGTCGCAAAGAGTCGGACATGACTGAGCGACTCACTTTCACTTTTCACTTTCATGCATTGAAGAAGGAAATGGCAACCTACTCCAGTGTTCTTGCCTGGAGAATCCCAGGGACGGGGGAGCCTGGTGGGCTTCTGTCTATGGGTCGCACAGAGTCGGATACGACTGAAGTGACTTAGCAGCAGCAGCAGCAGCAGAAGCAACTTAGCAGCAGCAATAGCAGAGCCTGGATGAAGACAACAATCTCCTTCCTCTTTCCCCATCCCCCACTCCCAACAAGGTGAAAAGCACCAAGAAATAAGCAACAGCAGTCTTCTTGGGGAGGGGCAGGCCCTTTCTAAGGTACAGGTCCAGAGGTAAGATGTAAAGCTGAACAGGAAGTTTTAGGAATGTTGAGAAAACCCCTCTGCCAAGCCAGTCTCCACATAAGTACAGGTGAAGCTAGAGGAGTTTGAAAAGAGTGGCACATTGAAGATAATCAGAACAGAGATAAAACCTAAACCCAGCTCAACCCCTGACTAGACCCACTATCTCCCTCTTAGCACCACGTCCACCTCCCTACCACGCACGTGCGCGCGCGCACACACACACACACACACACACACACACACACACACATACACAGCCCGAAGGCTGAGAAGGAGTAAAACTGTACTCATTTTCAAATTCCAGGCACAAATACTATTTACCTCAGTCTCTACTTTGTTATATATGATGTCCAGCATTCAGTGAAAAATTACAAACACGCAAGAAAGAGAACTCACTCTTAAGAGACAAAATTATCAACACAGTCAGACTCATAAATGACTCAGATGTTGGAACTATTGAACAGAGAATTTAAAGCAATTATGATTCATGTGGTAAAGGTTCTTTTGGAAATAATGCACAATATACACAGTCAGGGAGATCGGCAAACACATGGAAACTATAAGAAATAGCCAAATGGAAAAAGAACCTGAAGGTAGATCTATAGAATTTACCTAAACTGAATATAAAGAAAGAGAAGTGGGAAAAAAAGAAAACTATAACTTGGTATCTAAGATCTCTGGAATGATATTAAACAATCTAAGATATGTGGGGTTTTTGGAGTCCAAGGAGAAGAGAGTGAAGATGAGATAGAAGAAAACTTTGAAGAGATAATGGCTGAGAATTTCCAAAAACAGTGAAACAATTAAACAAAGAAACCCAGAGAATGACCAAAGGGATAAATTCATATCTAGACCATCATATTCAAGCAACTAAAAATCAAAGATGAGAAGAAATCTCAAAGGCACCCAGAGAAATAAAATACATTACATACAGAAGAAAAAAATAAAAATTCACACGTTTTAGCTTGCTAGGGATGCCATAACAGAATATCACAGACTAGGTGGCTTAAAAACCAGAAGTTAATGGTCTCAGTTCTGGAGGCTGAGGGACCAAGATCAAGAGGCTGGTAGAATTTCTTTCCTCCAAGATCTCTTGCCTTGGCTTTTAGATAGCCACCTTCTTGCTATGTCTCATGTGGTTTTTCCTCTAAGCATTTGCATCTCTGGGGTCGCTATGTCCACATTTCCCGTCATTTTAAGGTACCAGTAGAATTGGATTAGAGTCCACCCCAATGGCCTGATTTTAACTTTATTTTCAAATACAGTCATATTCTGAGATAATGGAGATTAGAGCTGCAACATATGAATTTAGGAGGGACACATTCAGCCCACAACAATTGACTTCTCATCAGAAACTAGAAGACAATTGAGCCTATAAAGTGCTGAAAGAAAAATAGTCAATCCAGAATTCAATGAAAGTATCAAAAAACAGAGAAGAAATAATGAAGCAAAGTGTTTTTTTGCAAGTGTAGAATCTGCATTACGTAACGTTATTTTATATAAGTGAAGATACGCAGGTCCATTCAAACGAAAAAAGGACATTCTAATAATGTCCCAGCTAATTCTGTATCCCTACAATAAGCAAAAAGCACAAAGCATAAGAACTTCACAAGTGTGAACTATAGTTTCTAAATAGCAAGATAAGTTCTTATGCATTAGTAGATTTCGGTGGCTGAAGGAATAATGGCAGCCATTCAAACAGTTAAGCATGATTACCGGAAAACTATAATCAAGCCTTAAGCCTTTACTCTCTACACAATCAAGAATATATATAGTGAATATATTAGGAAAACAGATGTTTCTCATTTGGGTTTTGCAGAGTAGAAAGAGCAGGGATTAACCATGGTAGTAATAGTGGAAGAGAGAAAGTAAAAATAATGTTGTTGTTGTTGTTGTTTGTTTTTAACATACAGAGATGACCCATTTACAGGACCAGAACTAAAAACATAATATTCATCCACATCGCCGCTGAGAGTGAGGCATCCTTACCTAATTTCATATTGAATCCGGCCTACTCATGCCTTCCTGCGGGTAATCTTATACAGGGGCCAGCAATCGAATCTGCAATCTTTACGCCCGTTTAGGTCATTATAATTGCCCCTGTGTACCGCAGACAACATGGGCTTCTTTGTAACGGGATAAAACATTACACAAAAAAACAACGTCCTTGTCGGAATGTCAAACGCCAGGACTCCACTCTTGGAGCACTAAGGGTTAAGCATGTTTTCTGTTTGTAATGTCAAGAATGTTCCAGAAGGCATTTCGGAGAAAGGCAGGACCCTCAACAGCCTCTGCTTTGAGCCCTGCAGGTCCTTACATCCATCCTTGGCCGGAACAGCTGTTGTCAAACCAATTAACCGGGAACTGGACCTGCCCATTCCACTTCCCACGCAGTATTCTGGCGGAGTATGCTTATTCCAATCCGCTTAGACCTCAGAGGCAGCACTTACCCTGTGGATCTAAGTTCAAGAAGAGTCAAGGCATACTCACACGCATACCAGGTATCCTCTCCTATCCTTTGCCATGCGACACTTAGGTCTGCAATCAGACATCTGTATGGCAGTCTACTCACTTATTCAGGTATTGGTCTCAAATAGTCAATCCTTAAGAAGATGAAGGAAAGATAATCTAATAAGTGGGAGATAGAATACATAGGATGAAGGAAGGCCAGTCAGCAGTAGCCTTTTCTAACCATACAATTCACTAACACATTTTTCAATTTGCCATTTTATTTTAGATTTTTTCTATTATTAACCAATTTTTTCCTTTCACATGGCAATTTTGACGAATGCTGCTAGCTGTCTATAGTCAGCTTCAGTTTCGTGGTCCAACTCTCTGTGGATCACAGACCTAAAGAATGCAGTACACAGGATCCGATTCATAAATCACCTGGGATTTACTCCAAGGCAAGAACGGCCTGTATGACCGTGGGATGCCATTATTTCTTCTACACAAAGAGAAAGTGAAAGATTGAATTAGTGACAGTCGCTCAGCTTGTGATTGCAGTGGACTAATAGCGAACAGTCCATGGAATTTGTCACGAGCCTACCGAAGAAGGACGCCTCCATAAATCCGCATGTTGGAGCTTTTATTCACGTGAGAGTATCTGAGGAGTGGGCTGAGATGGCAAATTGTGGCTTCTCTACCCGTTAGAGTCATTGGTTTTAAACTATGTATGTAACTTTTGGTGTCTGTCTTTTTCACTCCATGGGTAAATCGCCATCGTTAACTCAGTTTTTCCTTTTATTGTTTGTTCTTAATGCTATCTTTTATGCAATCAGCCATAATAGAAAATGCTGACACTAAGGTATATTGAGTAGTGTCCTAAAATTATTTCTTTTAAATGGAAGAATGAATGGTGGCACTCCCAAATTCAAGAAATGAAAATCCAAATTTTTTTTTTCTTTTAAGAATGAAAACAGTCTTCAATTCAAGTCACTGTTTGAAAACTTTCCTGCTAATCTTCTCATTATATTCCTTATTCCACACTGAGTGAATTTGAACTAAACTTCTAGTTTGTGTTTCGAGTAATGATCGTCGGCCGGAACACCCTCAAGATATTTGCCTTGGAAATGGATAAATCTCGGCTCGTTCTTTTCTTAAAGTGCACCATTTTAACAGTGCGTAAAGTTTGGAAAACAGAAAAGAGCAGAAAGTTATTCAAGCAATGGAGACTGGGTATCTCAAATATGATGTTTGAAATTTGTGAAGTATTATAAGACATTTAGACCTCTGTATTTTCAAAGCACCTTATATGCCACTGAGGTTCATTTCGGAAGAGCTTAAAAAGGGACTAGGGTAAAACACTGTAGAATGGTCCATTTGGCCAGAAGATTTGTTTAGATCTGATGGGAATAAGAAAACGACAATTGAAAGTGGGTTGTCCTTGGAATGGAGGACTGTGAGTTAAGAGAAAAATTTGATGTTAATTTTCTCTAAGCATTTAATGTAGAAGCTTATAGTAAAATATTTTCTGCTTGCTAAACCTGCTTATTAAATATTTTCCCTAAAGAAAATGATTTTTAGGATTTGAGGAAAAATGAAGCAGGGAGACAGTTTCATATATTCTAACATTATTGTTTGTGGACAAAAGTATTGTTGACGAAGGGTTGATAGGGACATGCTGACAAGCGAAGACAGAAAGGGAGCAAATAAAATTATTAGATTTTATCGTTCACGCTTTTTGCTTACTTCTGCATGTTTATGTAGTTATCATAATACTCCTAAAATACAAATATTTAGTCCACAAATTTCTACATTTTATGTTTCTGTTACATGTCAAATAAATATGGTCACTTGCTTAGATAGTCGTTGATTCTGACTGTTTGCGAATTACCATTAATTTTCATGAATCGCAGCATACGCGCACAGGATCCTCCCTGTGTTTCACCAAATCCCCAGATGTTCAATAATTCACAACACTCAACAGTTGGATCGATGTTCCGCCTTAGATTGGGCATCATGATCTTAGAGGTGTCAGGTCCATTCGCTCATCCTATCTGTGTGTACTCTCCTTGCATCCTTCTGCCAACCCAGTCCTCTCCCAGCATATCAGTAAGGGTCTTTTCCCCCAATTTGAGTCGAGGGACTCTTTCGCATACGAAACATGTTGCAATAGTGCTGGAGTTTCAGCTTCAGTCATACAATTCCCCAGATACCTATCTCCGAAAGGATAAAATTTTCCCAGGACGCTTGATCTCCTTTAAGAATGGGACATGGTTGGATCTCCTTTCGTCACGTCAAGGGATCTCCTCATCACAATTGTCTTTCTTTCAACCCCCCCAACAGTTATCATAAATAGCATCCAATATCTTTGTATAAGCGCTAAAACTCATCTTCCTCTTTTTGCAGCTTTTATGAATTTCATATTATTCAAATTTGTGTTATAAGGGTTGCGTTTAGTGATAATGGACTCCCAGAAATATAGTCGTAAGACTCCAACTCTCACATCTTGCAGTGAACATGAACACACTGGAAAACATAAGCCCTGACTGGAGGACTTTGGTCATGGCACACAGTATGTTGCTTTGAATGATGCATCTAGCGGTCTAGGTTGGTGGTAATAAGAACTTTAACTTCCAAGGAGGTAAGCGTCTTTTAATATTTGTCATGGCTGCAAATCTTTTACGCATTGAAATTCCTAATGACAAACTTGTGTCATAATGTATCTATGAGCTAGTAAAATATGTGGGAATTAGAATTAAGTGTTTATGGTCATTAAGAAATTATTAGTAGAAGTATTAACAATGAATCAGGACAGGAGTGTAGATTCAAAATAATATTTTAGCCCAAGATATTGACAGGAACAACCCTTTCAGTTATTAAAGTCAAACTAGTTGCTAGGATAAAAGTATACTTTATTTCCGTAAATATTTGTGGCATATAGGGGAAATAGAATTGTGCTATTCAGATCAATTTTTGGGCTTCCCTTTATCAGAAGTAAAGAACTACTTCCATTGCAGGTGGAGTGGAAAGACGACCTGGGTTTTGATGCATGGTGTTTGGGAGATGAGAGACGCAGGAAGGATAGTCATATCACCGCTGGAAGGGAAACTGGCATCCACTTCCAGTATTCTTGCCTTAGGAGAATTGGTTGCAAGCAGGAGCCATTGGGAAGGGCACCTAGCAGTCATAGGGGTATCAAACAGAGTTTGAGACATGTACAGCGCAGCCCTCTGATTTTACTTTATACAGAAAACAACAAAACTTTTGATGAAGTTAATGCCTATAAGATACAAAATATAATAATGATACGGGAAAATATAGCTATTGCATAGTTTAGACAATTACATATCTTGGTCAAGTTTTGAATACGCAAAAAGACCGTCGCTATCAGCATATTGACCGCTAACTTATAATGAAAGGACTTCTTTAGAGTCAGGATGTCATAGTACGAAGGCGACTTCGCGAGTGAGGCTGGAAGGTGGTGATTCGGTATTAAAGTTTGTCTTGTTGTTATATATTCACTGTTTTAATAGCATTCTAATAAAAATATGATAGATTATAAGTTGTCGAGGATGGAATGTGAAATTGTGGTACGTGGTAGAAGGGAAGCTGACATTAAGATATCAGAAGAATGAGGCGGTAATCTTCGGAGCGTGGAGAGAATGACCAGAGCAGCACAGAACGGATCGAGAATGCCTAGGCAGAGGATGCAGGGCTGTGTTCCCCCTCCACTCGTCGCGCCTGTTTTACAGAATTACGGAACAAGGTAGGAAGACAAGTGTACCCACAGCTTTACTTTCCTCGGAATACAGTATCAGAGGGAGGAGGAGACATGGCAAAGACGATAGTATATAGAGCGATGGAAAAATTGAGCGAAAAATACTATAGGAGGGAATAATAGAAGTGAGGATAAGATGGATGTTTATGATTGTGCAGGTATTTAATCCTAGGAGAGATTACGAATTGCTATTAAAAGGATGTACTTAGGATGAGATTACCGCCGAATGTTACAATTTGGTCAGACTCCTAGATGAAAGGGGATTCATGGAGAACCTAAGTGGCATTGATTAGGCCGATGCGAGACTGGGCTTTGAACGCTGTATGAGGGATGTGGTTAGTATTCCACCACCAGAATTTTACAGTATTAAGCCCAGTGCGACTGGAGTTTGGATTAATTACACAACGTTTTAATTCTGCAATATAAAAGTATTTTCTATCTAATTTTCCTTCATGCAGGAGTCCCTTCTCCTTGCATCCATACATTTTGGATATCCCTAATAGTAGATGCTGTATACGGGTAAGTAGCTTTAGGTTTTATTTGGCAAAATATTTGGGGATTTTACTCAGATTTGTTTTATTGTCTATCTGTTGACAGTTTACTCTTTTCTTAATTCCCATTATGATCAGACTGTTAAAATTCACTTTGGATTGTGAAATGAAATGTTCCACTCTACTTAAGAATTTTTAGGGTTTGGCTTTGACAATGGGAAGCAGAATAAATCTATGGTCTAATCATTTGTGTGGAAATGTTCGAACTGTTTCAGCATTTCATTGAAAGAGATGTATTTCTGCTCTATTCAGGGTGTGGGTGCTTGTGACTTCATTCACCATGTTGGGAGTAGTCAACAGTCATGCGTTCTAGTGGAGAGTTCATCTTCATTCTTACCTGAGAACGCAAGACGCTGAATGGAGACTGCAGCCTGTCAAACGGCACGACTGCTGGTCCAGGAAATATTGTCGTTTACGCAGGCAAGAATACCTGGAAACTTAATGGGTTGCCTCGCTATGGACCTCTTTATCATCTTGCTAGGGTTTCGCGGAAATGATACAAGGGATTGAAGAGAATAGGCCGAGTGCGCGAGGTGGTTATCTCAATTGCAATCAGATTTTTTAAGCTACTGGTTTGAGCACAGTGGGGAAGGGTTATCTGAGGTTGTAGTTAAGGATTCAGTCTCAGTTCAGGCCAGTGACAGTCGCATCAGTGAACAGGCCGACTCCGCTCAAATATCATCGTTCTGCGACTCCATGATCCTATGAAGGTATTAGGGTAGCTGAACTTGAACGGAAAAAGGCGCTCCACGAGGTAAGGCTAACGCCCAGACAGCTAGCAGTGCAACTAGCACTCGAGGCATTGGACAGGTCATGTACCCTCATCTGTACCCTAGCAGATGCCATGAGAACAACTCATTGTCGCGAGATTTGTTTTCAACGAGTTAGGTAATAAATCAAACTCAATGTCCATCGGCGGGAGTGCCAACCGTGATATCATTATGTGTTTCCCGCCCTAGCCTCGCCGGGCATACGACACGACAATTTGAGGCTCTACGAGCAAATTTCATCCTCTGTCGCCGATTACATCCCCCAGTTCCGTCTCCATCTTCGATCCTCTGCGCTCCCGTCTCCTCTCCTTCCTCTCAGCATCAAGAGTTCTTTTTCCCTTCCAACCTAAGGCACCAATCCGATTCACCAGCCATTTCCTTTTAGCAGTCTTTTATCCACAAATGATGTAAGGTGGCCTCAATAGCTCTTTCTCGGGTTCAGGCTTTTAGCAATTTCCTTCCAAAGAAACACCAGGCCGATCTTTTAGATGGACTGGTTGGATTTCCCTTCACATGAAGGTGGCAAGTACTGGAGTTTATCAGCACTTTCGCATCATTCCTATCACAAGAATACCTCACAGGGGGAGACCTGCGAATCTCCTTTGATGAATGAGACTGTGGATCCTCTCATATGCCAAGTCCAGCATCTGGGACTCTCTTCAAAGAGTCTTCCTCCTCAACACCACAGTTCAAAAGCATTCAGTTCTTTGGCGCTTCAGCTTTCCTTTCACGTCCAACTCTCTCACATCCATACATGAACCCACACTAGGAAAAAACCATAGCCTTGCTAGACAGACCTTTGTTGGCAAAAAGTCTCTGCTTTGAGTATCTATCTTAGGTTGGTCATAACTTTGCTTTTCCAAGAGTAAGCACTTTTAATAATTTCATGGCTGCAATTCACCATCTGAAGTGATTTTGGAGCCCCCCAAAATAAAGTATGACACTGTTTCCACTGTTTCCCCATCTATTTTTCCCCCATGAAGGTTTATTGTATGAAAAATGTCAATAGGTCATAGTTGGATAGAGTTCTTTTTCAGTACTATATATCCTTAATAATTTTATACTGTCATTTCTGGTCTACCAATTATGGAGGAGAGAGGAGTATAAACTTCCACTGTAATTGTAAATGTTTCCCTTTTTTCCATTTCTAGCTGTAACAATTGTTTCAAAGGCTACTATTTTTATGTGTATACCAATTTAGCGATTGTTACAGCTCTTTGATGCCTGAAATCCTTATCATCAGTAATGGTCTTCCTTTATCTCTGGTAACTCCCGTATTCCCTGCCTGGAGAATTTCCATGGACAGAGGAGCCTGGCAGTCTAAGTCCATGGATTGCAAAGAATCAGACATGACCAGGGCACTAACACTTCATTTTTGTACTTCTTGATCCACTGACCCTTATCATCACATAATCTTGCTTCTTACCCTGTAACAAGTCCTTGTCTGAAAATTTCCACTTTTGTAATGATTAAATATAAACCACTTCACTTTCTGTTTGCATCAGTGTTTTGCATGGTTTGTCCTTTTTCTACCCTTTCAATTTCAATCTACCATGTCATTTATATTGAAATGAGTTTCTTATAGACAGTTGGGGTCATTGGTTTTAAATCCATTCTGCCAATCTTTTGTTTTTTCATTGGTGTATTCAGATCAATTTACATTTAAAGTATTAATGATATGATGATAGCCAATCATTTTGTCTAGCGTGTTCTATTTGCTTGTCCTATTTCTGGATTCCTTTCTTCCGCATTTTTTTCTGCTTATATCTCCACAATTGGCATTTTTGGAATTTTTAGTGGTTACCCTAGGGCTTATGAATGTATACAATCTAAATAGATTGCTTCATGTTTTAGTATCAGAACTAAACCCTTGCACAGTATACTCCCATAGTTTTCCTCATCTTTGTATAAGAAGTTTTTCATTATATCTTACTTTTCTTTAAACCAAAACTATATTGCAATTTTTACAGATAACTATTTGCCCTTTAGAGCAGTAAAAATAAGAAAAATGTATTTCATATTTCTTTCTCTAGATCTTCATTTCCCCATGTAAATCCAGGTTTCTATCTGATATACATTCCTTCCTTCAATTTCAAGAGTCTCCTTAACATTTTACTTGTAATGGAGTTTCCAGCAAAGAAATCTCTCACTTTTTTTTTTGGTTCCCAACAACTTTGA
>NW_020192237.1:0-13907 GCF_002263795.3 Bos taurus | reverse complement strand
TGCACTGATCACGTCGCTATCAGGCACTGGTCACGTGACTGGGCATGCACTGATCACGTGGATGATCATACACTGATCACATGACTGATCATGCTCTGATCACGTGGCTATCATGCACTGATCACGTGGCTATCATGCACTGATCACGTGGCTATCATGCACTGATCATGTGGCTGATCATAACCTGATCACGTGACTGACCATGCACTGATCAAGTGTCTATTATGCACTGATTATGTGGCTATCATGCACTGATCACGTGGCTATCATGCACGGATTACGTGGCTGATCAACACCTCATCATGTGACTGATCATGCACTGGTCACGTGGCTATCATGGCCTGATCACGTGGCAGATCATGCACTGATCACGTGAATGATCATGCACTGATTACGTGGCTATCATGCACTGATCACGTGGCTGATCAAGCACTGATAATGTAGCTATCATGCACTGATCGCATGACTACGCATTCACTGATCACGTGGATATCATACACTGATCAGGTGAAAGATCATGCAATGGTCACATCACTGATCATGCACGGAGAACGTGGCTATCATGCACTGATCACATGGCTTATCATGCAATGATCATTGACTTATATGCACTGATCCGTAGCTATCATGCACTGATCACGTGACTGCACATTCCTGGTCACGTGACTATCATGCACTGATCCGTGGCTATCATGCACTGATCACGTGGCTGATCATGCACTGATCACGTGACTGATCATGCACTGATCACTTGGCTAACAAGCACTGATCCCGTGGCTATCATGCACTGATCACGTGGCTTATAATACACTGATCACGTGACTGCGCATGCACTGACCACGTGGCTGATCATACAGTGATCACGTGGCTGATCATGCACTGACCACGTGGCTGAACATACACTGATCACGTTGCTGAACATGAACTAATCACGTTGCATATCATGCAATGGTCATGTGGCTATCATGCACTGTTCACGTGGCTGATCATACACTGATTATGTGACTGATAATGCACTGATCACGTGGCTATCATGCACTGATCACGTGGCTGATCATGCACTGAATACGTGACTGTTCATGCACTGATCACGTGGCTCTCATGCACTGATCACGTGGTGGCGCATGCAGTGATCATGTAACTGATCATGCACTGATTACGTAGCTATCATTCACTGATCACGTGGCTGACCATGCACTGATCACGTGACTGATCATGCACTGATCACGTGGCTATTATGCACTGATCACGTGGCTGATCATACACTGATTACGTAACTGATCATGCACTGATAATGTGGCTATCATGCACTGATCACGAGGCTGATCATGCACGATCACGTAGCTATCATGCACTGATCACATGACTGTGCATGCACTGATCACGTGGATATCATACACTGATCACGTGACAGATCATGCACTGGTCAGGTGGCTATCATTCACTGATCACGTGGCTGATCATGCACTGATCACGTGACTGATCATGCACTGATCACATGGCTATCATGCACTGATCACGTGGCTGGTCATACACTGATCACGTGACTGATCATGCACTAATCACCTTGCTATCATACACTGATCACGTAGTTGATCATGCACTGATCACATGACTGATCATGCACTGATCACGTCGCAATCAGGAACTGGTCACGTGACTGCCCATGCACCGATCACCAGGATGATCATGCACTGATCACGTGATTATCATGCACTGATCAGGTGGTTATCAGGCACTGATCACGTGGCTATCATGCACTGATCATGTGGCTATCATGCAGAGATCACGTGGCTGATCATAACCTGATCACGTGACTGATCATGCACTGATCACGTGGCTATCATGCACTGATCACGTGTCTATCATGCACTGATCACGTCGCTATCAGGCACTGGTCACGTGACTGGGCATGCACTGATCACGTGGATGATATACACTGATCACATGATTGATCATGCACTGATCACGTGACTGATCATGTTCTGATCACGTGGCTATCATCCACTGATTTCGTGGCTATCATGCACTGATCACGTGGCTATCATGCACGGATCACGTGGCTGATCATAACCTGATCACGTGACTGACCATGCACTGATCAAGTGGCTATTATGCACTGATTACGTGGCTATCATGCACTGATCACGTGGCTATCATGCACGGGTTACGAGGCTGATCATAACCGGATCATGTGACTGATCATGCACTGGTCACGTGGCTATCATGCCCTGATCACGTGGCAGACCATGCACTGATCACGTGACAGATCATGCACTATCACGTGACTGATCATGCACTGATCACGTGCTATCATGCACGGATCACGTGGCTATCATGCACTGATCACGTCGCTATCAGGCACTGGTCACGTGACTGGGCATGCACTGATCACGTGGATGATCATACACTGATCACATGACTGATCATGCTCTGATCACGTGGCTATCATGCACTGATCACGTGGCTATCATGCACTGATCACGTGGCTATCATGCACTGATCATGTGGCTGATCATAACCTGATCACGTGACTGACCATGCACTGATCAAGTGTCTATTATGCACTGATTACGTGGCTATCATGCACTGATCACGTGGCTATCATGCACGGATTACGTGGCTGATCAACACCTCATCATGTGACTGATCATGCACTGGTCACGTGGCTATCATGGCCTGATCACGTGGCAGATCATGCACTGATCACGTGAATGATCATGCACTGATTACGTGGCTATCATGCACTGATCACGTGGCTGATCAAGCACTGATAATGTAGCTATCATGCACTGATCGCATGACTACGCATTCACTGATCACGTGGATATCATACACTGATCAGGTGAAAGATCATGCAATGGTCACCTCACTGATCATGCACGGAGAACGTGGCTATCATGCACTGATCACATGGCTTATCATGCAATGATCACTTGACTTATTATGCACTGATCCCGTAGCTATCATGCACTGATCACGTGACTGCACATTCCCTGGTCACGTGACTTATCATGCACCGATCACGTGGCTATCATGCACTGATCACGTGGCTGATCATACACTGATCACGTAACTAATCATGCACTGATCATGTGGCTGATCATGTACTGATCATGTGACTGATCATATGCTGATCATGTGGCTATCATGCACTGATCTTGTGACTGCACATGCACTGATGACGTGGATGATCAGGCACTGATCACGTGGCTCATCATGCACTGATCACGTGTTTATCATGCAGTGATCAGTGACTGACAAGCGCTGATCTTGTGACTGTGAAGGCACTGATCACGTGGCTGATCAGGAACTGTCCACCTGACTGAGCATTCAGTGACCACGTGGCTGATCGTTCACTGATCACGTGTTTATCATACGGTGATCACGTGACTGAGAGGCGCTGATCACGTGACTGTGCAGTCAGTGATCAGGTGGCTGATCATGCACTGATATCGTGACTGAGCATGCACTGATCATGTGCCGGGAGCCGGTGTGGCATTCCACTCTGGACAAAGGTCATGAGGAAGGAGGCTCGGCATACTCAAATGCTGGATCGAGCCTCAGGATTCCACCCGGATATTCTCGAGCATCTACCCCCCAAAAAACAGAGTCTGCCTACTGTATTGCTTTGTGCTCTCACCTCTGATTTCACTGGGGGCTGTCGCCCACCACCATCTTGCTCTCTCTGTCAAAGAGTTAACTTACAGCTCCAATTCATAAAGTTCCTTGTCATTCTTCCCTTTAACTTCCAGTTGAGTCTCCATTTGGAGCGCGGAAACCACCAGGATTACTAATTATGCCTGGGCTGCTAAGACCCACTCGAGAAGGTGTCTAGGGTGAGGCACCTTCCGCTATACGAGAGGACGCCTGCGGCCTACGTAAGTGGTGCAAACTTCTTGTCTTGAAGTTTTATTGGTCTCCCGAGTAAACCAAGCTACTCAGTCTCTTTTCTCCACCGAATTTTCCTACTGAGCTATCCTCATACTATTATTCTTGACATCTCTGATGAGCATATAAATAGTCCCCTAGGCCATCTCTCCTTCGAATACCCTGGATCAGCTGGGGCTGGTACCCGGAAGGTGGCGCCCGAACAGGAACCTCAGGAGGCAATAATCAAAGAGCTGAGCAGACACGAACCACGCAATCAGTAGGCAATAAGCATGGAGCTCAGCAGTGACGAATCATGCTGCTCAACTGGCAATAATCAAGCAGGTGACCAGGCAGGAATTACGCAGCTCAGCTGGCAATTGGCAAGCAGATAGAGCAGACAGGAATCCGCAGCTCAGCTGGCAATTATCATGCATGAGCGGCAGAATCAGGGCTCAGGCAGGCCCTGATCAGTGACTCTGCAGGCATGATCACGTGGCTGATCAGTACAGATCACGTGACTGAGCATGCACTGATCACGTGGCTATCATGCACTGATCACGTGTTTATCATGCCAGTGATCAGTGACTGACAGCGCTGATCATGTGACTGTGCACGCACTGATCACGTGGCTGATCAGGAACTGACCACTGATGAGCATGCCAGTGATCACGTGGCTGATCATTCACTGATCACATGTTTATCATGGTGATCACGTGACTGAGAGGCGCTGATCACGTGACTGGAGTCAGTGATCACGTGGCTGATCATGCACTGATATCGTGACTGAGCATGCACTGATATGTGCTGGAGCCGGGAGGCATTCCACTCTGGACCAAGGTCATGAGGAAGGAGGCTCGGCATACGCAAATGTGGATGGAGACTCAGGAGTCCACCCGGATATTTCGAGCATCTACCCCCGAAAAAACAGAGTTGCCTACTTTATTGCTTTGTGCTCTCACCTCTATTTTAACTGGGGGGCTGTCCCCCACCACGATCTCCCTCAATCTGACAAAGAGTTAACTTAGAGCTCCAATTCATAAAGTTCCTTGTCATCTTCCCTTTAACTTCCAGTGAGTCTCCATCTGGACGCGGAACCCACAGGATTACTAATTATGCCTGGGCTGCTAAGACCACTCGAGAAGGTGTCTAGGGTGAGGCACCTTCCGCTATTCGAGGGCGACCTGCGGCCTACTAAGTGGTGCAAACTTCTTGTCTTGCAGTTTTATTTGTCTCCGCGTAACCAAGCTACTCAGTCTCTTTCTCCACCGAATTTCCTACTGACCTATCCTATATATTAATTCTTGATATCTCTGATTAGCATATAAATAGGACCTAGGCCATCTCTCCTTCGAATACCTCTGGATCCTGGGCTGGTCCCCGGCAAGTCTCGCCCGAACACGGACCTCAGGAGGCAATAATCAAAGAGCTGAGATGACACGAACCAGCAATCAGCAGGCAATAACATGCAGCTCAGCAGTGACGAATCATGCTGCTCAACTGCAATATCAAGCAGGTGACCAGGCAGAATCACGCAGTCAGCTGCATTGGCAAGCAGATGAGCAGACAGGAATCCGCAGCTCAGCTGGCAATATCATGCAGATGAGCCGGCAGGAATCAGGCAGCTCAGCAGGCCCTATTCACGTGACTCTGCAGGCACTGATCACGTGGCTGATCAGTACAGATACGTGACTGAGCATGCACTGATCACGTGGCTATCATGCACTGATCACTGTTTATCATGCAGTGCATCCAGTGACTGACAGGCGCTGCATGTGACTGTGCACGCACTGATCACGTGGCTGATCAGGAACTGACCACCTGACTGAGCATGCAGTGATCACGTGGCTGATCATTCACTGATCACTGTTTATCATACGGTGATCACGTGACTGAGAGGCGCTGATCACGTGACTGTGCAGTCAGTGATCACGTGGCTGATCATGCACTGATATCGTGACTGAGCATGCACTGATCATGTGCCGGGAGCAGGGGAGGCATTCCACTCTGGACCAAGGTCATGAGGAAGGAGGCTCGGCATACGCAAATGCGTGATGGTGACCAGGAGTCCACCCGGATATTCTCGAGCATCTACCCCCACAAAAAACCAGAGTCTGCCTACTTTATTGCTTTGTGCTCTCACCGCTGATTTTACTGGGGGCTGTCCCCCACCACCATCTCGCTCAATCTGACAAAGAGTTAACTTAGAGCTCCAATTCATAAAGTTCCTTGTCATTCTTCCCTTTAACTTCCAGCTGAGTCTCCATCTGGAGCGTGGAACCCACCAGGATTACTAATTATGCCTGGGCTGCTAAGACCCACTCGAGAAGGTGTCTAGGGTGAGGCACCTTCCGCTATTCGAGGGCGCACCTGCGGCCTACGTAAGTGGTGCAAACTTCTTGTCTTGAAGTTTTATTGGTCTCCCGCGTAGACCAAGCTACTCAGTCTCTTTTCTCCACCGAATTTTCCTACTGACCTATCCTCATACTATTATTCTTGATATCTCTGATTAGCATATAAATAGGCCCTAGGCCATCTCTCCTTCGAATACCCTGGATCAGCTGGGGCTGGTCCCCAGCTGGTGGCGCCCGATCCGGGACCTCAGGAGGCAATAATCAAAGAGCTGAGCACACACGAACCACGCAATCAGCAGGCAATAAGCATGCAGCTCAGCAATGACGAATCATGCTGCTCAACTGGCAATAATCAAGCAGGTGACCAGGCAGGAATCACGCAGCTCAGCTGGCAATAATCAAGCAGATGAGCAGGCAGGAATCACGCAGGTCAGATGGCAATTATGAAGCAGATGAGCATGCAGGAATCATGAAGCTCAGCTTGCAGTTATCAAGCAGATGAGCAGGCAGGAATCACGCAGCTCAGTTGGCAATAATCAAGCAGATGAGCAGGCAGGAGGTACGCAGCACAGTTGGCAATTGTCAAGCACCTAACCAGACAGGAATCACGCAGCTCAGCAGGCCCTGATCACGTGACTGAGCATGCATTCTTGACGTTGCTGCTCATACACTTATCACTTGACTGATCATGCACTGATCACATGGCTATCATTCACTGATCACGTGACTGCCCATGCACTGACCACCTGGATGATCAAACACTGAACACGTGACTGATCAGGCACTGATCCCCTGGCTATCATGCACTGATCACGTGGCTGATCATGGACAGATCACTTGACTGATCATGCGCTGATCACGTGACTGATCATGCACTGATCACTTGGCTAACAAGCACTGATCCCGTGGCTATCATGCACTGATCACGTGGCTTATAATACACTGATCACGTGACTGCGCATGCACTGACCACGTGGCTGATCATACAGTGATCACGTGGCTGATCATGCACTGACCACGTGGCTGAACATACACTGATCACGTTGCTGAACATGAACTAATCACGTTGCATATCATGCAATGGTCATGTGGCTATCATGCACTGTTCACGTGGCTGATCATACACTGATTATGTGACTGATCATGCACTGAATACGTGACTGTTCATGCACTGATCACGTGGCTCTCATGCACTGATCACGTGGTGGCGCATGCAGTGATCATGTAACTGATCATGCACTGATTACGTAGCTATCATTCACTGATCACGTGGCTGACCATGCACTGATCACGTGACTGATCATGCACTGATCACGTGGCTATTATGCACTGATCACGTGGCTGATCATACACTGATTACGTAACTGATCATGCACTGATAATGTGGCTATCATGCACTGATCACGAGGCTGATCATGCACGATCACGTAGCTATCATGCACTGATCACATGACTGTGCATGCACTGATCACGTGGATATCATACACTGATCACGTGACAGATCATGCACTGGTCAGGTGGCTATCATTCACTGATCACGTGGCTGATCATGCACTGATCACGTGACTGATCATGCACTGATCACATGGCTATCATGCACTGATCACGTGGCTGGTCATACACTGATCACGTGACTGATCATGCACTAATCACCTTGCTATCATACACTGATCACGTAGTTGATCATGCACTGATCACATGACTGATCATGCACTGATCACGTCGCAATCAGGAACTGGTCACGTGACTGCCCATGCACCGATCACCAGGATGATCATGCACTGATCACGTGATTATCATGCACTGATCAGGTGGCTATCAGGCACTGATCACGTGGCTATCATGCACTGATCATGTGGCTATCATGCAGATCACGTGGCTGATCATAACCTGATCACGTGACTGATCATGCACTGATCACGTGGCTATCATGCACTGATCACGTGTCTATCATGCACTGATCACGTCGCTATCAGGCACTGGTCACGTGACTGGGCATGCACTGATCACGTGGATGATATACACTGATCACATGATTGATCATGCACTGATCACGTGACTATCATGCTGATCACGTGGCTATCATCCACTGATTTCGTGGCTATCATGCACTGATCACGTGGCTATCATGCACTGATCACGTGGCTATCATGCACTACGAGGCTGATCATAACCGATCATGTGACTGATCATGCACTGTCACGTGGCTATCATGCCTTTCACGTGGCAGACATGCACTGATCACGTGACGATCATGCACTATCACGTGACGATCATGCACTGATCACGGAGCTGATCATGCCTGATCGTGACTGATGATGCACTGATCCGTCGCTATCAGGCACTGGTCACGTGGCTGCATGCACTGATCACGTGGATGATTACACTGATCACATGATGATCATGCACTGATCACGTGACTGATCATGCTGATCACGTGGCTATCATGCACTGATCGTGGCTATCATCACTGATCACGTGGCTATCATGCACTGATCACGTGGCTATCATGCACGGGTTACGAGGCTGATCATAACCGATCATGTGACTGATCATGCACTGGTCACGTGGCTATCATGCCCTGATCACGTGGCAGACCATGCACTGATCACGTGACAGATCATGCACTTATCACGTGACAGATCATGCACTGATCACGTGACTGATCATGCACTGATCACGTGGCTATCATGCACGGATCACGTGGCTATCATGCACTGATCACGTCGCTATCAGGCACTGGTCACGTGACTGGGCATGCACTGATCACGTGGATGATCATACACTGATCACATGACTGATCATGCTCTGATCACGTGGCTATCATGCACTGATCACGTGGCTATCATGCACTGATCACGTGGCTATCATGCACTGATCATGTGGCTGATCATAACCTGATCACGTGACTGACCATGCACTGATCAAGTGTCTATTATGCACTGATTATGGCTATCATGCACTGATCACGTGGCTATCATGCACGGATTACGTGGCTGATCAACACCTCATCATGTGACTGATCATGCACTGGTCACGTGGCTATCATGGCCTGATCACGTGGCAGATCATGCACTGATCACGTGAATGATCATGCACTGATTACGTGGCTATCATGCACTGATCACGTGGCTGATCAAGCACTGATAATGTAGCTATCATGCACTGATCGCATGACTACGCATTCACTGATCACGTGGATATCATACACTGATCAGGTGAAAGATCATGCAATGGTCACCTCACTGATCATGCACGGAGAACGTGGCTATCATGCACTGATCACATGGCTTATCATGCAATGATCACTTGACTTATTATGCACTGATCCCGTAGCTATCATGCACTGATCACGTGACTGCACATTCCCTGGTCACGTGACTTATCATGCACCGATCACGTGGCTATCATGCACTGATCACGTGGCTGATCATACATTGATCACGTAACTAATCATGCACTGATCATGTGGCTGATCATGTACTGATCATGTGACTGATCATATGCTGATCATGTGGCTATCATGCACTGATCTTGTGACTGCACATGCACTGATGACGTGGATGATCAGGCACTGATCACGTGGCTCATCATGCACTGATCACGTGTTTATCATGCAGTGATCAGTGACTGACAAGCGCTGATCTTGTGACTGTGAAGGCACTGATCACGTGGCTGATCAGGAACTGTCCACCTGACTGAGCATTCAGTGACCACGTGGCTGATCGTTCACTGATCACGTGTTTATCATACGGTGATCACGTGACTGAGAGGCGCTGATCACGTGACTGTGCAGTCAGTGACCAGGTGGCTGATCATGCACTGATATCGTGACTGAGCATGCACTGATCATGTGCCGGGAGCCGGTGTGGCATTCCACTCTGGACAAAGGTCATGAGGAAGGAGGCTCGGCATACTCAAATGCTGGATCGAGCCTCAGGAGTCCACCCGGATATTCTCGAGCATCTACCCCCCAAAAAAACAGAGTCTGCCTACTGTATTGCTTTGTGCTCTCACCTCTGATTTCACTGGGGGCTGTCGCCCACCACCATCTTGCTCTCTCTGTCAAAGAGTTAACTTACAGCTCCAATTCATAAAGTTCCTTGTCATTCTTCCCTTTAACTTCCAGTTGAGTCTCCATTTGGAGCGCGGAAACCACCAGGATTACTAATTATGCCTGGGCTGCTAAGACCCACTCGAGAAGGTGTCTAGGGTGAGGCACCTTCCGCTATACGAGAGGACGCCTGCGGCCTACGTAAGTGGTGCAAACTTCTTGTCTTGAAGTTTTATTGGTCTCCCGAGTAAACCAAGCTACTCAGTCTCTTTTCTCCACCGAATTTTCCTACTGAGCTATCCTCATACTATTATTCTTGACATCTCTGATGAGCATATAAATAGTCCCCTAGGCCATCTCTCCTTCGAATACCCTGGATCAGCTGGGGCTGGTACCCGGAAGGTGGCGCCCGAACAGGAACCTCAGGAGGCAATAATCAAAGAGCTGAGCAGACACGAACCACGCAATCAGTAGGCAATAAGCATGGAGCTCAGCAGTGACGAATCATGCTGCTCAACTGGCAATAATCAAGCAGGTGACCAGGCAGGAATCACGCAGCTCAGCTGGCAATTGGCAAGCAGATGAGCAGACAGGAATCCCGCAGCTCAGCTGGCAATTATCATGCAGATGAGCCGGGAGGAATCAGGCAGCTCAGCAGGCCCTGATCACGTGACTCTGCAGGCACTGATCACGTGGCTGATCAAGTACAGATCACGTGACTGAGCATGCACTGATCACGTGGCTATCATGCACTGATCACGTGTTTATCATGCAGTGATCAGTGACTGACAGGCGCTGATCATGTGACTGTGCACGCACTGATCACGTGGCTGATCAGGAACTGACCAACTGACTGAGCATACAGTGATCACGTGGCTGATCATTCACTGATCACGTGTTTATCATACGGTGATCACGTGACTGAGAGGCGCTGATCACGTGACTGTGCAGTCAGTGATCACGTGGCTGATCATGCACTGATATCGTGACTGAGCATGCACTGATCATGTGCTGGGAGCCGGGAGGCATTCCACTCTGGACCAAGGTCATGAGGAAGGAGGCTCGGCATACGCAAATGTGGGATGGAGACTCAGGAGTCCACCCGGATATTCTCGATCATCTACCCCCGAAAAAAACCACAGTCTGCCTACTTTATTGCTTTGTGCTCTCACCTCTGATTTTACTGGGGGCTGTCCCCCACCACGATCTCCCTCAATCTGACAAAGAGTTAACTTAGAGCTCCAATTCATAAAGTTCCTTGTCATTCTTCCCTTTAACTTCCAGCTGAGTCTCCATCTGGAGCGCGGAACCCACCAGGATTACTAATTATGCCTGGGCTGCTAAGACCCACTCGAGAAGGTGTCTAGGGTGAGGCACCTTCCGCTATTCGAGGGCGCACCTGCGGCCTACGTAAGTGGTGCAAACTTCTTGTCTTGCAGTTTTATTTGTCTCCCGCGTAGACCAAGCTACTCAGTCTCTTTTCTCCACCGAATTTTCCTACTGACCTATCCTCATACTATTATTCTTGATATCTCTGATTAGCATATAAATAGGCGCCTAGGCCATCTCTCCTTCGAATACCCTGGATCAGCTGGGGCTGGTCCCCGGCAAGTCTCGCCCGAACACGGACCTCAGGAGGCAATAATCAAAGAGCTGAGAAGACACGAACCATGCAATCAGCAGGCAATAAGCATGCAGCTCAGCACTGACGAATCATGCTGCTCAACTGGCAATAATCAAGCAGGTGACCAGGCAGGAATCACGCAGCTCAGCTGGCAATTGGCAAGCAGATGAGCAGACAGGAATCCCGCAGCTCAGCTGGCAATTATCATGCAGATGAGCCGGCAGGAATCAGGCAGCTCAGCAGGCCCTGATCACGTGACTCTGCAGGCACTGATCACGTGGCTGATCAAGTACAGATCACGTGACTGAGCATGCACTGATCACGTGGCTATCATGCACTGATCACGTGTTTATCATGCAGTGATCAGTGACTGACAGGCGCTGATCATGTGACTGTGCACGCACTGATCACGTGGCTGATCAGGAACTGACCACCTGACTGAGCATGCAGTGATCACGTGGCTGATCATTCACTGATCACGTGTTTATCATACGGTGATCACGTGACTGAGAGGCGCTGATCACGTGACTGTGCAGTCAGTGATCACGTGGCTGATCATGCACTGATATCGTGACTGAGCATGCACTGATCATGTGCCGGGAGCAGGGGAGGCATTCCACTCTGGACCAAGGTCATGAGGAAGGAGGCTCGGCATACGCAAATGCGTGATGGTGACCCAGGAGTCCACCCGGATATTCTCGAGCATCTACCCCCCACAAAAAACCAGAGTCTGCCTACTTTATTGCTTTGTGCTCTCACCGCTGATTTTACTGGGGGCTGTCCCCCACCACCATCTCGCTCAATCTGACAAAGAGTTAACTTAGAGCTCCAATTCATAAAGTTCCTTGTCATTCTTCCCTTTAACTTCCAGCTGAGTCTCCATCTGGAGCGTGGAACCCACCAGGATTACTAATTATGCCTGGGCTGCTAAGACCCACTCGAGAAGGTGTCTAGGGTGAGGCACCTTCCGCTATTCGAGGGCGCACCTGCGGCCTACGTAAGTGGTGCAAACTTCTTGTCTTGAAGTTTTATTGGTCTCCCGTAGACCAAGCTACTCAGTCTCTTTTCTCCACCGAATTTTCCTACTGACCTATCCTCATACTATTATTCTTGATATCTCTGATTAGCATATAAATAGGCGCCTAGGCCATCTCTCCTTCGAATACCCTGGATCAGCTGGGGCTGGTCCCCAGCTGGTGGCGCCCGATCCGGGACCTCAGGAGGCAATAATCAAAGAGCTGAGCACACACGAACCACGCAATCAGCAGGCAATAAGCATGCAGCTCAGCAATGACGAATCATGCTGCTCAACTGGCAATAATCAAGCAGGTGACCAGGCAGGAATCACGCAGCTCAGCTGGCAATAATCAAGCAGATGAGCAGGCAGGAATCACGCAGGTCAGATGGCAATTATGAAGCAGATGAGCATGCAGGAATCATGAAGCTCAGCTTGCAGTTATCAAGCAGATGAGCAGGCAGGAATCACGCAGCTCAGTTGGCAATAATCAAGCAGATGAGCAGGCAGGAGGTACGCAGCACAGTTGGCAATTGTCAAGCACCTAACCAGACAGGAATCACGCAGCTCAGCAGGCCCTGATCACGTGACTGAGCATGCATTCTTGACGTTGCTGCTCATACACTTATCACTTGACTGATCATGCACTGATCACATGGCTATCATTCACTGATCACGTGACTGCCCATGCACTGACCACCTGGATGATCAAACACTGAACACGTGACTGATCAGGCACTGATCCCCTGGCTATCATGCACTGATCACGTGGCTGATCATGCACTGATCACGTGACTGATCATGCACTGATCACTTGGCTAACAAGCACTGATCCCGTGGCTATCATGCACTGATCACGTGGCTTATAATACACTGATCACGTGACTGCGCATGCACTGACCACGTGGCTGATCATACAGTGATCACGTGGCTGATCATGCACTGACCACGTGGCTGAACATACACTGATCACGTTGCTGAACATGAACT
>NW_020192236.1:0-41470 GCF_002263795.3 Bos taurus | reverse complement strand
CTTGTGGTCACATACCAAGTACGTGGAGATGTTTGTGGTGGTCAACAACCAGCGGTTCCAAATGTGGGGCAGTGACGTCAATCAGACAGTCCAGAGAGTAATGGACATCATCGCTCTGGCCAACAGCTTCACAAGGGGAATAAACACAGAGGTGGTGCTGGCTGGAATGGAGATTTGGACGGAGGGGGACCTCACAGAGGTCCCCGTGGACCTGCAAGTTGCACTCAGGAATTTCAACAGCTGGAGACAAGAGAAGCTCTTCCATCGTGTGAAGCATGATGTTGCCCACATGATCGTGGGACAGCATCCTAGAGAGGATACGGGGCAGGCATTTCTCAGTGGTGCCTGCTCCAGTGATTTTGCGGCAGCCGTGGAATCCTTCCACCACGAGGATGTCCTCCTGTTTGCAGCGCTCATGGTCCATGAGCTCGGACACAACTTGGGTATTCGGCACGACCATCCGGCCTGCATGTGTAAAGACCGGCCCTTCTGCCTCATGCGTGAAAACATCACTAAAGAAAGTGGCTTCAGCAACTGCAGCTCTGACTTCTTCCACCGGTTCCTCTGGGAACACAAGGGGGCCTGCCTGTTCAACAAGCCTGGGCACAAAGGCCGCTTACGGAGGGCTTCCCGCTGTGGCGATGGCATTGTAGAAGGACCTGAGCAGTGTGACTGTGGTTCTAACTGTGAAAGGCACCCATGCTGTGACACCAGATGTCAGCTGAGAGAGCATGCAGAATGTAGTGATGGACTCTGCTGTGATAAATGTCGCCTGAGATACCAGGGATTCATGTGCCGTGCTGCTCTGGGAGAGTGTGACCTCCCAGAGTATTGTAATGGTTCCTCGGGAGAATGTCCCAGAGACAGCTATAAGCTAGATGGTACCATGTGTGACAGAATTCACTACTGTGCTGGAGGTCGGTGTAAGAACCCTGACAATCAATGCATGGATATATACGGGTCCCCTGCAAGGTCTGCCCCAGAAATGTGTTACGTTTCAATGAACACAAGAGGGGACCGGTTTGGAAACTGTGGTACCACCAGCTCACCGAGGTTAACATATCTGAAGTGTGCAGATGATAACATATTTTGTGGCAAACTTATATGTACAAATGTTAGAGAGATACCACAACTCAAACCCAATCATACACTGATCCAGGTCGCTCACAAAGATGACTGGTGCTGGAGCATGGATGCCTATGGCACTGCTGATGTCCCTGATGATGGAGATGCACACACTGGCACTCTCTGTGCCCCACACAAAGTCTGCATGAATCACTTGTGTACTGATTACACCTCACTTGGGTACAACTGGTGAGACAACAGAACTGTGGTAACGGGAAAGGAGTTTGCAACAATTTTAGGCACTGCCACATGTGAGGATGGCTATGCGCCCCCCGACTGCAAAGATCCAGGAGAAGGTGGTAGTGTAGACAGTGGTCCTCCTAGGATATCAATTCAGCTTTCAAGTGGAGGTGAAAGTGAAACTCCAAAGAGACGCAGAAATGAGTTTCAAGGTATTGGCAAACGTTGTTTTCATAGTCCTTCACTACTTTAGTACTTTGATAACTGCAATACTAATTTATTAGCCTCAGGACTGGAATTGAATCAGTAGAGACCCCAGGGGGTATCTCAGATGAAGACTACAGAGGAAACCAGTAGTGAGGTATTCATAATGGAGCTCCTCCCAGTGGGGATACAAGAGGGGCCAGAAGGGGGCCCCCCACCAGAGGAGAGACCCCAATGGAGGCTCCTCCACCAGCAGGACCCCCACTGGATGCCCCACCAACCAGGACAGCCAGTTATCACAAGAGGCAGCAGGTGAAGGACAAGGATAACCAAAGGCAGAAGTGTACTGGAGGAAGAATTCCAAAAGTATCAAATGTCTCAAGCACTGAGTGGGAATAAGGCACTCACAGAAGCAAAGGTGAAGTGACAACTGATGGACCTGTAACTCTGACAGGAATAGTCTACAGAAACTTAACAACAATAGGAACAGGATGACAAGGTTTTCAGTATTCACTTATTAATTGGTTATAATATTCATATGTGAACTCGTATGTAAAATATTCTACTACTTTCGCTTTTCCATTTCACGAAACAATTTTATGTACGTTCTCCTCATGAATCATACTATCAATGTCATCTTTAGTTGGGCCTATTTCTGACCTGAAATTACTGTTGACAGCACTAACTATCTTCCATCTGCACTGTTTGATATACACTATTATTTGCACCTAAGATTATCACAGGATCATTTCATCCCACTCCTACATATATTTAAAGAAATGTTATCTGTTCAGTAATCTAATTTGCTTCAACAACTACTATTCATGAATAGGAAAATGATTTTAAATAAAAAGCTATTTTAAGAAGCATCACTTCAGTCTCCATAGTGCCTAGTCCTTGGGGCTTCTTTATTTTGGCGGCTCTTTGGAAGGGGCTACATCTGCTTCCAGGGGGATCTGATCACCTTGGATGCCATGAGGGTGGTGCATGAGGGAAGGAGAGCACTGAGGCAAGAGACAACCTTGTCCTAGAGTGGAGTTCAGCTGGAATTAATAATTATTGCTTTTTTTTCTGTTTTTTCCACTTATGTTTATTTCTGATTTTTAAGTTAATATATTGCTGATTGACAGTCCTAAAGAAACAGAGCTTTGGAGTGGGGTCAACTGTGTGTAAAGAGAGAACAAAGCACATGTAACATCACCAACTCTACGCAAGACAGTGTGTGCAGTCAGATGCTCTACCCCTAGCAATACCCCCAAGCACACGTAACATCACTGACACGGTGCTAAGTACTCTACACGCACCCTTAATTTCATCCTCCCGTGCACAATATGAGACTCCATCGTGAATACGAAGAAACAGAGGCTGAGAGTTTCTACTCTAGAGTTGGTAAGGAGTGGAGCCTGTGTCACCATCACTGTCTCCTAGACAAATGCACAAGTATTTACCTGACCTCTCTGCTCCCAAAGTAGTCTATTTTCCACCCAGCAGACAGAGTGATTCTTTTAAAAAGCAAGTCAGAACCCACCCATTATCTTTAAAAGTTGCTGGTAGGTCCATAGCCTGAGGGCCCCATGTTGATCATTTGATTTGACAACGGAGAGTTGTTTATCCACTGACATTCCGGAGCTGGCAGTTTGGATGGAATGCATGGGGGTGAAAGCTTATTCCAGTGGAGTCAAAATGCAAAAGATGGGCCCGAACCCATTTGTGAAGGTGTCCAATCTCTTTAGTATTCAGAGAAATGCAGCTTATCTAGCCGTAGAGAGATATCACTATACACTCACAAGACTGATTACAGAAGAAGGAAATTCCAAGTATTACCACGGAACAGTGGAAACTCTCATCAATTGCTTTAGAAATGTAAACTGGCAGCCACTTTGAAATAGCATATACTGAATACCCTTGACCTTTCCTACCCTGACATCTGCATCCTCTGACTAGATAATAATGGACACAGAAGCATAGTTCACAGTATTCCAAAAGAACTCCACGTTGTATTCACAGATAATACAATGGACGTTAAATTGTGACAGATCCACACAGAGAAACAGAGGAGTACAGCAACGGAAAGGAATGAATCACAGTGGCACACAAAAGCACCTAGGAAGCTTAAATACTACTGTGGAACTAAAGAGGCTTTGCATTAACACTGCATTCATCTGGCTTCATATCAAGTGAAGAGGGGAAATGGGAAGCACTTCCAAAAGGTCAAAATAAGGGTCTACAGAAGCCCCCTCCTCCACAAAAGCAGTGGTAACACTGGCAAAAACAGTCCACAGTCAACTTTTTTGCAAGTGTGGAAACTGTCTAGGTCATACAACAACAAAACAGCTCAATCTTGGTGAGACCAGTGAGGTGTGTGAACTTTTAACTACCCAACTCCCATAGCCGTCTCCTCAGGTGCCCACGAGTCATCTCAAGTACAGCTCAACTGCATCGTCTCAACTGCAACGGCTGTGAAAACAGGCAGCCTGGTAGAATGGACAGAACGGTCTGGAGCTCCCTCAAAAGCCTACCCATAGCATGACTACTAGTTTGTGTGTCTGGCAGGCTCCTGGAGAATCCCCATTCAGGAAACCTGTGTTCCTATAAACCTCATAGGAGAAAGCGTAAGGCAAAAGTTTCACGGCACTGGATTTGGCAAAGGTTTCTCAGCTATGACACCAAAAGCACAGAAACCGAAGAAAAACAGACAAGATGGACTTTAGGAAAATACTTAAATTTTGTGCATCCAAAATTATATTATATATTCACAGAGTGAAAAGGCCACCCACAGAATGAGAGAAAATAGTTGCCAATCATATATCTGATAAGGAACTACTATCCCAAAATACATAGCGAAAACTCCTAAAACTCAACAACAAAAAACCACACAGCCTGATTCAAAACATGGGCAAAGGACTCAAATGGAAATTTCTCCAAAGAAGATACACAAATGACCTTTCGCATATGAAAAGATGCTCGATGTCACGCATCCTCAGGGGAAATGTCAAGCTGAACTACAATGAGATGCCACCTCATAATCATTAGCATGACCACTACAAAAACAAAAGAAAACAGAAAAGAACAATGTTGGAGAGGAGGTGGAGAAAACTGGAACACTTGTGCCCTACTGGTGGGAAGGTAAAATGCTACAGCTGCTGTGGAATGGTATGGTAGCTCCTGAAAGATATTAAAAATAGAATGACCATGTGATCCAGCAAGTTCACTTCTAGGTATAAGCCCAGAAGGATGCAAAGCAGGATCCCAAAGAGAGCTTTGTATGTCCATACATGTAATGTTCAGAGCAGCATTATTCACAACAGCTAAAATGTGGAAGCAACCTGAGTGCCCACAGAGGGGTGAATGGAGAAGCGAAAGGTGGGCTGTACATACAATGGAATATTATTCACCCATAAAAAAGAGGAAAGTCTGCAAACTGCCACAACATGGATGGATCTTGAGGACATTATGCTAAGTGAAATAAGCTTGTCGCAAGAAGACAAATACTGTCAGATTCCACTTAAATGATGTACTTGTGTAGTAAAATCATACAGACAGAAAGTAGGATAGAGGTTGCTAGGGGCGAAGGGAAAGAAGATAATGGGGATTTATACTTTAATGAGTATAGTTTCATTTTTACATAACGAAAAGAGTCCTGGAGATGGACAGTGGTAAGAATTGATGCTTTTGAACTGTGGTGCTGCAGAAGACTCTTGAGAGTCCCTTGGACTGCAAGGAGATCCAACCAGTCCATCCTAAAGGAGATCAGTCCTGGGTGTTCATTGGTAGGACTGATGTTGAAGCTGAAACTCCAATACTTTGGCCACCTGATGTGAAGAGCTGACTCATTTGAAAAGACCCCGATGCTGGGAAAGATTGAGGGCAGGAGAAGGGGACGACAGAGGATGAAATGGTTGGATGGTATCACCGACTCAATGGACATGGGTTTGGGTGGACTCCGGGAGTTGGTGATGGACAGGGAGACCTGGCGTGCTGCGGTTCACGGGGCCGCAAAGAGTCGGACACAACTGAGCGACTGAACTGAACTGAATGTAGCACACCAGGGACGTTACTTAGTACCACTGACGTGTACACTTAAAATTGGTTAAAATGGAAAATTTTATATTCTGAATGTTTTAACAGAATGAAAAAAATCCAAAGAAAAAAATGAGATAATTTTCCACTCTAAGAGGTAACCATTGAGAAAGTGCAAAAGCCCACAGAATCGGAGAAAACATTTGTAAATTACATACCGACGGAGGTCAGCTAGTACCCATGAAACATTTAGAACTCTTACAACTCAACAAGACACCCTGTTTTAAAAGGGCAAATTATGTGAGCGGTTGTTGTTGTTACTCAGTCGCTAAGTTGCAACCTCATGGACTGCAGCACGCCAGGCTTCCTTGTCAATCAGCCAACTCCCGGAGCTTGTTCAAACTCATGTCCATTGAGCTGACGACGCCATCCAACCATCTCATCCTCTGTCGTCCCCTTCTCCTCCCGCCTTCAATCTTTCCCAGCATCAGGGTCTTCTCCAACGAGTGAGTTCTTCGCATCAGGTGGACAAAGTATTGGAGCTTCAGCTTCAGCATCAGTCCTTCCAAAGAACACCCAGGGCTGATCTCCTTTAGGATGGACTGGCTGCATCTCCTTGCAGTCCAAGGGACTCTCAAGAGTCTTCTCCAGCACCACAGTTCAAAAGCATCGATTCTTCGGCGCTCAGCTTTCTTCACAGTCCAACTCTCACTTCCACACATGACTACTGGAAAAACCATAGCCTTGACTAGACGGACCTTTGTTGGCAAAGTAATGTCTAGGTTGGTCATAACTTTCCTCCCAAGGAGTAAGCGTCTTTTAATTTCATGGCTGCAGTCACCATCTGCAGTGATTTTGGAGCCCCCCCCCAAAATAAAGTCTGACACTGTTTCCACTGTTTCCCCATCTATTTCTCATGAACTGATGGGACCAGATGCCATGATCTTCGTTTTCTGAATGTTGAGCTTTAAGCCAACTTTTACACTCTCCTCTTTCACTTTCATCAAGAGGCTTTTGAGTTCCTCTTCACTTTCTGCCATAAGGGTGGTGTCATCTGCATATCTGAGGTTATTGATATTTCTCCCGGCAATCTTGATTCCAGCTTGTGCTTCTTCAAGCCTAGCGTTTCTCATGATGTACTCTGCATATGAGTTAAATAAGCGGGGTGACAATATACAGCCTTGACGTACTCCTTTTCCTATTTGGAACCAGTCTGTTGTTCCATGTCCAGTTCTAACTGTTGCTTCCTGACTTGCATATAGGTTTCTCAAGAGGCAGGTCAGGTGGTCTGGTATTCCCATCTCTTTCAGAATTTTCCACAGTATGTTGTGATCCACACAGTCAAAGGCTTTGGCATAGTCAGTAAAGCAGAAATAGATGTTTTTCTGGAACTCTCTTGCTTTTTCCATGATCCAGCGGATGTTGGCAATTTGATCTCTGGTTCCTCTGCCTTTTCTAAAACCAGCTTGAACATCTGGAAGTTCACGGTTCACGTATTGCTGAAGCCTGGCTTGGAGAATTTTGAGCATTACTTGACTAGCTTGTGAGATGAGTGCAATTGTGTGGTAGTTTGAGCATTCGTTGCCATTGCCTTTCTTTGGAATGAAGACTGACCTTTTCCAGTCCTGTGGCCACTGCTGAGTTTTCCAAATTTGCTGGCATATTGAGTGCAGCACTTTCACAGCATCATCTTTCAGGATTTCAAATAGCTCAACTGGAATTCCATCACCTCTACTAGCTTTGTTCTTAGTGATGCTTTCTAAGGCCCACTTGACTTCACATTCCAGGATGTCCGGCTCTAGGTGAGTGATCACACCATCGTGATTATCTTGGTCGGGGACATCTTTTTGTACAGTTCTTCTGTGTATTCTTGCCACCTCTTCTTAATATCTTCTGACATCTGTTAGGTCCATACCATTTCTGTTCTTTATCAAGCCCATCTTTGCATGAAATGTTCCCTCGGTATCTCTAATTTTCTTGAAGAGATCTCTACATTTCTTTGCACTGATTGCTTAGGAAGGCTTTCTTATCTCTTCTTGCTATTCTTTGGAACTCTGCATTCACATGATGTTCATAATTGATGAATCAAAAACTATGATATATCAATATTAAAAAAATGTTATTTTGCCCAAAGGAAATAAACTATTGGTATCTGCTATGATACGGCTTTGAAAGCTTTATGTGAGGTGAAATAAGCCAACCACAGAGGACTACAACTATAATATAGGAATCCATTGCTATGGATTGTCAAGAATAGACAAAATCATAGAGATAGGAAGGAGAGTAGTGGTGACCAGGGGCTGCAGGGAGCAGAGAGTGGAGAGCGACTGCTAATGGACATGGGAGTTTTATTTTGGCATGAGGAAAATGTTCCAAAATTGCTTGTGGTGATGACTGCATAACTTTTCGATCATACTACAAACCACTGAATTGTACACTTTAAAGGATGAGCATTCTGGTATGTGACTTTATATCTCAATAAAGCTGTTATTAAAAGACAACTAAAGTAAAATGATATAATTTGAGGATGCACACATTTAGGAAGCAAAAATAATAAAGAAGATGAGGAAGTAGGTATCATATATGACAAGATCATGATCTCTCTGAAGCAGGAGGGCATGAGATTGGCAATGGCACGCAGGTGACTTCTAAGAAGCTAAAAGTACTGATTACCTCATCAGGGCTGTACTTAACACAGCTGTTTCTCTCTCTCACCCTCCCTCCCTTCCTTGCTATTTCTCTCTTTTTCAGTAAAATACACACAATATTAAATTAACCATCTTAACCATTTTGAAGTGCACAGTTCACTGGTATTAAGTTCATTCATGTTGTTGTGCCACCATCATCAATACCCACTTCCAGAATTTTTCATCATCCTAAACTGAAAGTCTGCAAGAACTCCCCATTCCTCTACTTCCCTACGCAGGGTAACCTGTATTCTACGTTCTGTCTCCATGAACTTGGCTATTTGTGGAACCTCAGATATGTGAGATCAAAGGTATTGCCTTTTTCATTTAATACTAATTCACTGAAAGCACATTTATGCTCTATGCATATTTTGTGACTGTGTTCGTATCAAAATAAAAAACGTTTGAGAAAATAAAGAAAGGAGTGGTACAAACTGGAACAGAATGTCTCTACACTGTTTCAAAGAATTTCACTGTAAAACAGAAAAGGAGAAACTAGATGGTGACTGGAAGGTGCTGTGGGCTGAGAGGGATGGTTTTATAAAGGCGAGAAATTACAGCAAATAGTAAGACTGGATCCAGCGGACAAACAGATGCCTAAATGTAAAAGAGAGAAGGGAGAAAGGTAAGAGTGAATGAAGTCCATGAGAAATTAAAAGGGAAGGACACCCCACACACAAGTAAAAGGATTGGTCTTAGACGGGAGCAAGGACAATTTATTCACGATAGTGGGGGGAGCATTTAGATACAGGTGGTGGACTCAGCTAATGTTCATATGTGGAGGCATCCTTTTGATTGCTTCTGTTAATATTTTTCTCAGTGAAATATGAGGCCAGAAGAAATTAGGAGAGTGAACTGGACAGCAAAACGTAGAAAGAAGTACATTTTGAGATCATGTCTGTGCCAGCAAGGTTTTCGTGCGTTTTTCTGAAGACATTTACAGATATTCAGGGCAGGCACGAAGCCAAGTAGAAACACAGAAGATACAGCAAGTGAGACACCACAGCAACCATACCTGGGAGCTATTTAGTCATTCAATAATTCTTGTTCGTCTACTCTTGAACAAGCACTCTTCTAGACCTGGGAGAGTGTATAAGGAGGAACAAACAGAAGTGGCCACTGAACACATGGAAGTCATATACAAACACAGGGGAGACTTCAGGATTCCTAGTCTTCAACAGGCATGGTCTTAAGATACTGCTCTGCCAAGACCAGCCCAAGAATGGTAATAGGTCTGGAGATACTTACCACCAAGGTTCCCATGATAACTGCACAACGGGGAGACTGCTCTGCTGGCATCTCCCATACACACTTTTAGTGTCATAAATACACACTGTGTTAGAAACACAACTTGAGAAACTGAATGCTGATGATGTTTTCTTAAAAGTAGGGAATGTCATTTGTCCCACGGGTGACCAGCACACTGGGGTTTATCTATCTGGGGGCACAAGGCAGGTACCACACTGGCTTTATCTAACAGATTGGTCTGTTGTGCATCGCATCTATAATGCCATGTTACATCTAGTTACAATCTCCATGTGATACAGAACAAGAGCTTTAGGAGAGAGGAAACGGGCAATGGAGCGTGCCCCCTGAAGACGTCCAAGCCTCCTGGTCTAGAACATTAGGAGTCAGCTGAGCAACGGACGATGGGAGAGTGGGGGAGGGGTGTTCCATGCGGTCCAACTCAAGAAGACATGGAGGTTTTGTTTCCTTTCTCAAGGTACAGTCTTGCATTTTAGAGTCTGCAGTCCCTCTTCATGATTACAGCTCTTCCTAACGTCAGGAAGACCTTAACCACTGGAGTTGAGGGTGTGGAGGGAAGTCACAGAGAAAAGACTATTTGAAGCATAACAGAGAGATCCAAAAGACTAGAAAGGACACAGCCAGAGGCTGACCTCTGAGAGGCAGGCAAGAGCCGCCCTGCATGCAGCCAGAATAGATCTGAAGTGAGTACCTGTGGCAGAGAGTCTGTGTGTCAGGGAGAGCTGCTGCTGCTGCTGGACACAAGCCCTGCATCATCAACTGATTCACTAGGGCCATGTCAGTGGCAGCGTCTGTGAGAGACTCTGCCTCTGTACTGCCTTCTCTATGGAAAAGGCAACTGGCTATGTCTGAGGCTATCAGAATGCTTCAAACTTGGGCTCCTCACATGAAGGGCTTGAGGCTGGCCCTGGTGCCAGGACTTTCATGTGCCAGGTTGGGGATCCTGTTGTTCTTGGTACTGATTTCTCTGCCAAGCCTGTACTGTGACCTGGGCTCACCACATCACTCTTCCTATGAAGTAGTCATTCCCAAGAGTCTGACAGTGGAAGGAAGGGAAGACCAAGTGGAAAAGCTCTCCTATGTGCTATTTATGCAGGGCCAGAGGCAGCTGATTCACCTGACGCTGAAGACAGACTACTTTGTGGATAACTTCCCGGTCTTCAGCTACCACGATGGCATCCTGGGGCAAGAAATGCCTCTCATCTCGCGGGACTGTCACTACGAAGGCTACATAGAAGGAGTCCCAGGTTCTTTTGTTTCTGTCAACACCTGTTCAGGCCTCAGGGGCCTCCTGATTAAGGAGGGAAAATCCTATGGCCTTGAGCCCGTGCACTCTTCCAAACGGTTTGAACACCTGTTGTACGCCATGGCCCACGAAGCTCGAGTCTCCTGTGGCGTCACGTCCAAAGACAGCCAAGTGGCGTCCACCAGCCGGCGACCAGAGAGCGGCAAGCCTCACAGCTGGCAGGTGCCATCCGACTTGTGGTCACATACCAAGTACGTGGAGATGTTTGTCGTGGTCAACAACCAGCGGTTCCAAATGTGGGGCAGTGACGTCAATCAGACAGTCCAGAGAGTAATGGACATCATCGCTCTGGCCAACAGCTTCACAAGGGGAATAAACACAGAGGTGGTGCTGGCTGGAATGGAGATTTGGACGGAGGGGGACCTCACAGAGGTCCCCGTGGACCTGCAAGTTGCACTCAGGAATTTCAACAGCTGGAGACAAGAGAAGCTCTTCCATCGTGTGAAGCATGATGTTGCCCACATGATCGTGGGACAGCATCCTAGAGAGGATACGGGGCAGGCATTTCTCAGTGGTGCCTGCTCCAGTGATTTTGCGGCAGCCGTGGAATCCTTCCACCACGAGGATGTCCTCCTGTTTGCAGCGCTCATGGTCCATGAGCTCGGACACAACTTGGGTATTCGGCACGACCATCCGGCCTGCATGTGTAAAGACCGGCCCTTCTGCCTCATGCGTGAAAACATCACTAAAGAAAGTGGCTTCAGCAACTGCAGCTCTGACTTCTTCCACCGGTTCCTCTGGGAACACAAGGGGGCCTGCCTGTTCAACAAGCCTGGGCACAAAGGCCGCTTACGGAGGGCTTCCCGCTGTGGCGATGGCATTGTAGAAGGACCTGAGCAGTGTGACTGTGGTTCTAACTGTGAAAGGCACCCATGCTGTGACACCAGATGTCAGCTGAGAGAGCATGCAGAATGTAGTGATGGACTCTGCTGTGATAAATGTCGCCTGAGATACCAGGGATTCATGTGCCGTGCTGCTCTGGGAGAGTGTGACCTCCCAGAGTATTGTAATGGTTCCTCGGGAGAATGTCCCAGAGACAGCTATAAGCTAGATGGTACCATGTGTGACAGAATTCACTACTGTGCTGGAGGTCGGTGTAAGAACCCTGACAATCAATGCATGGATATATACGGGTCCCCTGCAAGGTCTGCCCCAGAAATGTGTTACGTTTCAATGAACACAAGAGGGGACCGGTTTGGAAACTGTGGTACCACCAGCTCACCGAGGTTAACATATCTGAAGTGTGCAGATGATAACATATTTTGTGGCAAACTTATATGTACAAATGTTAGAGAGATACCACAACTCAAACCCAATCATACACTGATCCAGGTCGCTCACAAAGATGACTGGTGCTGGAGCATGGATGCCTATGGCACTGCTGATGTCCCTGATGATGGAGATGCACACACTGGCACTCTCTGTGCCCCACACAAAGTCTGCATGAATCACTTGTGTACTGATTACACCTCACTTGGGTACAACTGTGAGACAACAGAACTGTGTAACGGGAAAGGAGTTTGCAACAATTTTAGGCACTGCCACTGTGAGGATGGCTATGCGCCCCCCGACTGCAAAGATCCAGGAGAAGGTGGTAGTGTAGACAGTGGTCCTCCTAGGATATCAATTCAGCTTTCAAGTGGAGGTGAAAGTGAAACTCCAAAGAGACGCAGAAATGAGTTTCAAGGTATTGGCAACGTTGTTTTCATAGTCCCTTCACTACTTTTAGTACTTTTGATAACTGCAATACTATTTATTAGCCTCAGGACTGGAATTGAATCAGTAGAGACCCCAGGGGGTATCTCAGATGAGACTACAGAGGAAACCAGTAGTGAGGTATTCATAATGGAGCTCCTCCCAGTGGGGATACAAGAGGGGCCAGAAGGGGGCCCCCCACCAGAGGAGAGACCCCCAATGGAGGCTCCTCCACCAGCAGGACCCCCACTGGATGCCCCACCACCAGGACAGCCAGTATCACAAGAGGCAGCAGGTGAAGGACAAGGATAACCAAAGGCAGAAGTGTACTGGAGGAAGAATTCAAAAGTATCAAATGTCTCAAGCACTGAGTGGGAATAAGGCACTCACAGAAGCAAAGGTGAAGTGACAACTGATGGACCCTGTAACTCTGACAGGAATAGTCTACAGAAACTTAACAACATAGGAACAGGATGACAAGGTTTTCAGTATTCACTTTATTAATTTGGTTATATATTCATATGTGAACTCGTATGTAAAATATTCTACACTTTCGCTTTTTTCCCATTTCACGAAACAATTTTATGTACGTTCTCCTCATGAATCATACTTATCAATGTCATCTTTTACTTGGGCCTATTTCTGACCTGAAATTACTGTTGACAGCATACTATCTTCCATCTGCACTGTTTGATATACACTATTATTTGCACCTAAGATTATCACAGGATCATTCATCCCACTCCTACATATTATTTAAAGAATGTTATCTGTTCAGTAATCTAATTTGCTTCAACAACTACTATTCATGAATAGGAAATGATTTTAAATAAAAAGCTATTTTAAGAAGCATCACTTCAGTCTCCATAGTGCCTAGTCCTTGGGGCTTCTTTATTTTGCGGCTCTTTTGGAAGGGGCTACATCTGCTCCAGGGGGATCTGATCACCTTGGATGCATGAGGGTGGTGCATGAGGGAAGGAGAGCACTGAGGCAAGAGACAACCTTGTCTAGAGTGGAGTTCAGCTGGAATTAATAATTATTGCTTTTTTTTCTGTTTTTCCACTTATGTTTATTTCTGATTTTTAAGTTAATATATTGCTGATTGACAGTCTAAAGAAACAGAGCTTTGGAGGGGGGTCAACTGTGTGTAAAGAGAGCACAAAACACATGTAACATCACCAACTCTACGCAAGACAGTGTGTGCAGTCAGATGCTCTACCCCTAGCAATACCGCCAAGCACACGTAACATCACTGACATGGTGCTAAGTACTCTACACGCACCCTTAATTTCATGCTCCCGTGCACAATATGAGACTCCATCGTGAATACGAAGAAACAGAGGCTGGAGAGTTCTGCTCTAGAGTTGGTAAGGAGTGGAGCCTGTATCACCATCACTCTCTCCTAGACAAATGCACAAGTATTTACCTGACCTCTCTGCTCCCACAGTAGTATATTTTCTACCCAGCAGACAGAGTGATTCTTTTAAAAAGCAAGTCAGAACCCACCCATTATCTTTAAAAGTTGCTGGTAGGTCCATAGCCTGAGGGCCCCATGTTGATCATTTGATTTGACAACGGAGAGTTGTTTATCCACTGACATTCCGGAGCTGGCAGTTTGGATGGATGCATGGGGGTGAAAGCTTATTCCAGTGGAGTCAAAATGCAAAAGATGGGCCCGAACCCATTTGTGAAGGTGTCCAATCTCTTTAGTATTCAGAGAAATGCAGCTTATCTAGCCGTAGAGAGATATCACTATACACTCACAAGACTGATTACAGAAGAAGGAAATTCCAAGTATTACCACGGAACAGTGGAAATTCATCAATTGCTTTAGAAATGTAAACTGGCAGCCACTTTGAAATAGCATATACTGAATACCCTTGACCTTTCTACCCTGACATCTGCATCCTCTGACTAGATAATAATGGACACAGAAGCATACTTCACAGTATTCCAAAAGAACTCCACGTTGTATTCACAGATAATACAATGGACGTTAAATTGTGACAGATCCACACAGAGAAACAGAGGAGTACAGCAACGGAAAGGAATGAATCACAGTGGCACACAAAAGCACCTAGGAAGCTTAAATACTACTGTGGAACTAAAGAGGCTTTGCATTAACACTGCATTCATCTGGCTTCATATCACGTGAAGAGGGGAAATGGGAAGCACTTCCAAAAGGTCAAAATAAGGGTCTACAGAAGCCCCCTCCTCCACAAAAGCAGTGGTAACACTGGCAAAAACAGTCACAGTCAACTTTTTTGCAAGTGTGGAAACTGTCTAGGTCATACAACAACAAAACAGCTCAATCTTGGTGAGAGCAGTGAGGTGTGTGAACTTTTAACTACCCAACTCCCATAGCCGTCTCCTCAGGTGCCCACGAGTCATCTCAAGTACAGCTCAACTGCATCGTCTCAACTGCAACGGCTGTGAAAACAGGCAGCCTGGTAGAATGGACAGAACGGTCTGGAGCTCCCTCAAAAGCCTACCCATAGCATGACTACTAGTTTGCGTGTCTGGCAGGCTCCTGGAGAATCCCCATTCAGGAAACCTGTGTTCCTATAAACCTCATAGGAGAAAGCGTAAGGCAAAAGTTTCACGGCACTGGATTTGGCAAAGGTTTCTCAGCTATGACACCAAAAGCACAGAAACCGAAGAAAAACAGACAAGATGGACTTTAGGAAAATACTTAAATTTTGTGCATCCAAAATTACTATATATTCACAGAGTGAAAAGGCCACCCACAGAATGAGAGAAAATAGTTGCCAATCATATATCTGATAAGGAACTACTATCCAAAATACATAGCGAAAACTCCTAAAACTCAACAACAAAAAACCACACAGCCTGATTCAAAACATGGGCAAAGGACTCAAATGGAAATTTCTCCAAAGAAGATACACAAATGACCTTTCGCATATGAAAAGATGCTCGATGTCACGCATCCTCAGGGAAATGTCAAGCTGAACTACAATGAGATGCCACCTCATATCCATTAGCATGACCACTACAAAAACAAAAGAAAACAGAAAAGAACAATGTTGGAGAGGAGGTGGAGAAAACTGGAACACTTGTGCCCTACTGGTGGGAAGGTAAAATGCTACAGCTGCTGTGGAATGGTATGGTAGCTCCTGAAAGATATTAAAAATAGAATGACCATGTGATCCAGCAAGTTCACTTCTAGGTATAAGCCCAGAAGGATGCAAAGCAGGATCCCAAAGAGAGCTTTGTATGTCCATACATGTAATGTTCAGAGCAGCATTATTCACAACAGCTAAAATGTGGAAGCAACCTGAGTGCCCACAGAGGGGTGAATGGAGAAGCGAAAGGTGGGCTGTACATACAATGGAATATTATTCACCCATAAAAAAGAGGAAAGTCTGCAAACTGCCACAACATGGATGGATCTTGAGGACATTATGCTAAGTGAAATAAGCTTGTCGCAAGAAGACAAATACTGTCAGATTCCACTTAAATGATGTACTTGTGTAGTAAAATCATACAGACAGAAAGTAGGATAGAGGTTGCTAGGGGCGAAGGGAAAGAAGATAATGGGGATTTATACTTTAATGAGTATAGTTTCATTTTTACATAACGAAAAGAGTCCTGGAGATGGACAGTGGTAAGAATTGATGCTTTTGAACTGTGGTGCTGCAGAAGACTCTTGAGAGTCCCTTGGACTGCAAGGAGATCCAACCAGTCCATCCTAAAGGAGATCAGTCCTGGGTGTTCATTGGTAGGACTGATGTTGAAGCTGAAACTCCAATACTTTGGCCACCTGATGTGAAGAGCTGACTCATTTGAAAAGACCCCGATGCTGGGAAAGATTGAGGGCAGGAGAAGGGGACGACAGAGGATGAAATGGTTGGATGGTATCACCGACTCAATGGACATGGGTTTGGGTGGACTCCGGGAGTTGGTGATGGACAGGGAGACCTGGCGTGCTGCGGTTCACGGGGCCGCAAAGAGTCGGACACAACTGAGCGACTGAACTGAACTGAATGTAGCACACCAGGGACGTTACTTAGTACCACTGACGTGTACACTTAAAATTGGTTAAAATGGAAAATTTTATATTCTGAATGTTTTAACAGAATGAAAAAAATCCAAAGAAAAAAATGAGATAATTTTCCACTCTAAGAGGTAACCATTGAGAAAGTGCAAAAGCCCACAGAATCGGAGAAAACATTTGTAAATTACATACCGACGGAGGTCAGCTAGTACCCATGAAACATTTAGAACTCTTACAACTCAACAAGACACCCTGTTTTAAAAGGGCAAATTATGTGAGCGGTTGTTGTTGTTACTCAGTCGCTAAGTTGCAACCTCATGGACTGCAGCACGCCAGGCTTCCTTGTCAATCAGCCAACTCCCGGAGCTTGTTCAAACTCATGTCCATTGAGCTGACGACGCCATCCAACCATCTCATCCTCTGTCGTCCCCTTCTCCTCCCGCCTTCAATCTTTCCCAGCATCAGGGTCTTCTCCAACGAGTGAGTTCTTCGCATCAGGTGGACAAAGTATTGGAGCTTCAGCTTCAGCATCAGTCCTTCCAAAGAACACCCAGGGCTGATCTCCTTTAGGATGGACTGGCTGCATCTCCTTGCAGTCCAAGGGACTCTCAAGAGTCTTCTCCAGCACCACAGTTCAAAAGCATCGATTCTTCGGCGCTCAGCTTTCTTCACAGTCCAACTCTCACTTCCACACATGACTACTGGAAAAACCATAGCCTTGACTAGACGGACCTTTGTTGGCAAAGTAATGTCTAGGTTGGTCATAACTTTCCTCCCAAGGAGTAAGCGTCTTTTAATTTCATGGCTGCAGTCACCATCTGCAGTGATTTTGGAGCCCCCCCCCAAAATAAAGTCTGACACTGTTTCCACTGTTTCCCCATCTATTTCTCATGAACTGATGGGACCAGATGCCATGATCTTCGTTTTCTGAATGTTGAGCTTTAAGCCAACTTTTACACTCTCCTCTTTCACTTTCATCAAGAGGCTTTTGAGTTCCTCTTCACTTTCTGCCATAAGGGTGGTGTCATCTGCATATCTGAGGTTATTGATATTTCTCCCGGCAATCTTGATTCCAGCTTGTGCTTCTTCAAGCCTAGCGTTTCTCATGAGGTACTCTGCATATAAGTTAAATAAGCGGGGTGACAATATACAGCTTTGACGAACTCCTTTTCCTATTTGGAACCAGTCTGTTGTTCCATGTCCAGTTCTAACTGTTGCTTCCTGACTTGCATATAGGTTTCTCAAGAGGCAGGTCAGGTGGTCTGGTATTCCCATCTCTTTCAGAATTTTCCACAGTATGTTGTGATCCACACAGTCAAAGGCTTTGGCATAGTCAGTAAAGCAGAAATAGATGTTTTTCTGGAACTCTCTTGCTTTTTCCATGATCCAGCGGATGTTGGCAATTTGATCTCTGGTTCCTCTGCCTTTTCTAAAACCAGCTTGAACATCTGGAAGTTCACGGTTCACGTATTGCTGAAGCCTGGCTTGGAGAATTTTGAGCATTACTTGACTAGCTTGTGAGATGAGTGCAATTGTGTGGTAGTTTGAGCATTCGTTGCCATTGCCTTTCTTTGGAATGAAGACTGACCTTTTCCAGTCCTGTGGCCACTGCTGAGTTTTCCAAATTTGCTGGCATATTGAGTGCAGCACTTTCACAGCATCATCTTTCAGGATTTCAAATAGCTCAACTGGAATTCCATCACCTCTACTAGCTTTGTTCTTAGTGATGCTTTCTAAGGCCCACTTGACTTCACATTCCAGGATGTCCGGCTCTAGGTGAGTGATCACACCATCGTGATTATCTTGGTCGGGGACATCTTTTTGTACAGTTCTTCTGTGTATTCTTGCCACCTCTTCTTAATATCTTCTGACATCTGTTAGGTCCATACCATTTCTGTTCTTTATCAAGCCCATCTTTGCATGAAATGTTCCCTCGGTATCTCTAATTTTCTTGAAGAGATCTCTAGTGTTTCCCATTCTGTTGTTTTCCTTATTCTTTGCACTGATTGCTGAGGAAGGCTTTCTTATCTCTTCTTGCTATTCTTTGGAACTCTGCATTCACATGATGTTCATAATTGATGAATCAAAAACTATGATATATCAATATTAAAAAAATGTTATTTTGCCCAAAGGAAATAAACTATTGGTATCTGCTATGATACGGCTTTGAAAGCTTTATGTGAGGTGAAATAAGCCAACCACAGAGGACTACAACTATAATATAGGAATCCATTGCTATGGATTGTCAAGAATAGACAAAATCATAGAGATAGGAAGGAGAGTAGTGGTGACCAGGGGCTGCAGGGAGCAGAGAGTGGAGAGCGACTGCTAATGGACATGGGAGTTTTATTTTGGCATGAGGAAAATGTTCCAAAATTGCTTGTGGTGATGACTGCATAACTTTTCGATCATACTACAAACCACTGAATTGTACACTTTAAAGGATGAGCATTCTGGTATGTGACTTTATATCTCAATAAAGCTGTTATTAAAAGACAACTAAAGTAAAATGATATAATTTGAGGATGCACACATTTAGGAACCAAAATAATAAAGAAGATGAGGAAGTAGGTATCATAAAAGACAAGATCATGATCTCTCTGAAGCAGGAGGGCATGAGATTGGCAATGGCACGCAGGTGACTTCTAAGAAGCTAAAAGTACTGATTACCTCATCAGGGCTGTACTTAACACAGCTGTTTCTCTCTCTCACCCTCCCTCCCTTCCTTGCTATTTCTCTCTTTTTCAGTAAAATACACACAATATTAAATTAACCATCTTAACCATTTTGAAGTGCACAGTTCACTGGTATTAAGTTCATTCATGTTGTTGTGCCACCATCATCAATATCCACTTCCAGAATTTTTCATCATCCTAAACTGAAAGTCTGCAAGAACTCCCCATTCCTCTACTTCCCTACCCAGGGTAACCTGTATTCTACATTCTGTCTCCATGACCTTGGCTATTTGTGGAACCTCAGATATGTGAGATCAAAGGTACTGCCTTTCTCATTTTATTTAATACTAATTCACTGAAAAGCACATTTATGCTCTATGCATATTTTGTGACTGTGTTCGGATCAAAATAAAAAACATTTGAGAAAATAAAGAAAGGAGTGGTACTGGAACAGAATGTCTCTACACTGTTTCAAAGAATTTCACTGTAAAACAGAAAAGGAGAAACTAGATGGTGACTGGAAGGTGCTGTGGGCTGAGAGGGATGGTTTTATAAAGGCGAGAAAATACAGCAAATAGTAAGACTGGATCCAGCAGACAAACAGATGCCCAAGATGTAAAAGAGAGAAGGGAGAAAGGTAAGAATGAATGAAGTCCATGAGAAATTAAAAGGGAAGGACACCCCACACACAAGTAAAAGGATTGGTCTTAGACGGGAGCAAGGACAATTTATTCACGATAGTGGGGGGAGCATTTAGATACAGGTGGTGGACTCAGCTAGTGTTTATATGTGGAAGCATCCTTTTGATTGCTTCTATTAATATTTTTCTCAGTGAAATATGAGGCCAGAAGAAATTAGGAGAGTGAACTGGACAGCAAAACGTACAAAGAAGTACATTTTGAGATCATGTCTGTGCCAGCAAGGTTTTCGTGCGTTTTTCTGAAGACATTTACAGATATTCAGGGCAGGCACGAAGCCGAGTAGAAACACAGAAGATACAGCAAGTGAGACACCACAGCAACCATACCTGGGAGCTATATAGTCATTCAATAATTCTTGTTCGTCTACTCTTGAACAAGCACTCTTCTAGACCTGGGAGAGTGTATAAGGAGGAACAAACAGAAGTGGCCACTGAACACATGGAAGTCATATACAAACACAGGGGAGACTTCAGGATTCCTAGTCTTCAACAGGCATGGTCTTAAGATACTGCTCTGCCAAGACCAGCCCAAGAATGGTAATAGGTCTGGAGATACTTACCACCAAGGTTCCCATGATAACTGCACAACGGGGAGACTGCTCTGCTGGCATCTCCCATACACACTTTTAGTGTCATAAATACACACTGTGTTAGAAACACAACTTGAGAAACTGAATGCTGATGATGTTTTCTTAAAAGTAGGGAATGTCATTTGTCCCACGGGTGACCAGCACACTGGGGTTTATCTATCTGGGGGCACAAGGCAGGTACCACACTGGCTTTATCTAACAGATTGGTCTGTTGTGCATCGCATCTATAATGCCATGTTACATCTAGTTACAATCTCCATGTGATACAGAACAAGAGCTTTAGGAGAGAGGAAACGGGCAATGGAGCGTGCCCCCTGAAGACGTCCAAGCCTCCTGGTCTAGAACATTAGGAGTCAGCTGAGCAACGGACGATGGGAGAGTGGGGGAGGGGTGTTCCATGCGGTCCAACTCAAGAAGACATGGAGGTTTTGTTTCCTTTCTCAAGGTACAGTCTTGCATTTTAGAGTCTGCAGTCCCTCTTCATGATTACAGCTCTTCCTAACGTCAGGAAGACCTTAACCACTGGAGTTGAGGGTGTGGAGGGAAGTCACAGAGAAAAGACTATTTGAAGCATAACAGAGAGATCCAAGACTAGAAAGGACACAGCCAGAGGCTGACCTCTGAGAGGCAGGCAAGAGCCGCCCTGCGTGCAGCCAGCATAGATCTGAAGTGAGTACCTGTGACAGAGGGTCTGTGTGTCAGGGAGAGCTGCTGCTGCTGCTGGACACAAGCCCTGCATCATCAACTGATTCACTAGGGCCATGTCAGTGGCAGCGTCTGTGAGAGACTCTGCCTCTGTACTGCCTTCTCTATGGAAAAGGCAACTGGCTATGTCTGAGGCTATCAGAATGCTTCAAACTTGGGCTCCTCACATGAAGGGCTTGAGGCTGGCCCTGGTGCCAGGACTTTCATGTGCCAGGTTGGGGATCCTGTTGTTCTTGGTACTGATTTCTCTGCCAAGCCTGTACTGTGACCTGGGCTCACCATATCACTCTTCCTATGAAGTAGTCATTCCCAAGAGTCTGACAGTGGAAGGAAGGGAAGACCAAGTGGAAAAGCTCTCCTATGTGCTATTTATGCAGGGCCAGAGGCAGCTGATTCACCTGACGCTGAAGACAGACTACTTTGTGGATAACTTCCCGGTCTTCAGCTACCACGATGGCATCCTGGGGCAAGAAATGCCTCTCATCTCGCGGGACTGTCACTACGAAGGCTACATAGAAGGAGTCCCAGGTTCTTTTGTTTCTGTCAACACCTGTTCAGGCCTCAGGGGCCTCCTGATTAAGGAGGGAAAATCCTATGGCCTTGAGCCCGTGCACTCTTCCAAACGGTTTGAACACCTGTTGTACGCCATGGCCCACGAAGCTCGAGTCTCCTGTGGCGTCACGTCCAAAGACAGCCAAGTGGCGTCCACCAGCCGGCGACCAGAGAGCGGCAAGCCTCACAGCTGGCAGGTGCCATCCGACTTGTGGTCACATACCAAGTACGTGGAGATGTTTGTGGTGGTCAACAACCAGCGGTTCCAAATGTGGGGCAGTGACGTCAATCAGACAGTCCAGAGAGTAATGGACATCATCGCTCTGGCCAACAGCTTCACAAGGGGAATAAACACAGAGGTGGTGCTGGCTGGAATGGAGATTTGGACGGAGGGGGACCTCACAGAGGTCCCCGTGGACCTGCAAGTTGCACTCAGGAATTTCAACAGCTGGAGACAAGAGAAGCTCTTCCATCGTGTGAAGCATGATGTTGCCCACATGATCGTGGGACAGCATCCTAGAGAGGATACAGGGCAGGCATTTCTCAGTGGTGCCTGCTCCAGTGATTTTGCGGCAGCCGTGGAATCCTTCCACCACGAGGATGTCCTCCTGTTTGCAGCGCTCATGGTCCATGAGCTCGGACACAACTTGGGTATTCGGCACGACCATCCGGCCTGCATGTGTAAAGACCGGCCCTTCTGCCTCATGCGTGAAAACATCACTAAAGAAAGTGGCTTCAGCAACTGCAGCTCTGACTTCTTCCACCGGTTCCTCTGGGAACACAAGGGGGCCTGCCTGTTCAACAAGCCTGGGCACAAAGGCCGCTTACAGAGGGCTTCCCGCTGTGGCGATGGCATTGTAGAAGGACCTGAGCAGTGTGACTGTGGTTCTAACTGTGAAAGGCACCCATGCTGTGACACCAGATGTCAGCTGAGAGAGCATGCAGAATGTAGTGATGGACTCTGCTGTGATAAATGTCGCCTGAGATACCAGGGATTCATGTGCCGTGCTGCTCTGGGAGAGTGTGACCTCCCAGAGTATTGTAATGGTTCCTCGGGAGAATGTCCCAGAGACAGCTATAAGCTAGATGGTACCATGTGTGACAGAATTCACTACTGTGCTGGAGGTCGGTGTAAGAACCCTGACAATCAATGCATGGATATATACGGGTCCCCTGCAAGGTCTGCCCCAGAAATGTGTTACGTTTCAATGAACACAAGAGGGGACCGGTTTGGAAACTGTGGTACCACCAGCTCACCGAGGTTAACATATCTGAAGTGTGCAGATGATAACATATTTTGTGGCAAACTTATATGTACAAATGTTAGAGAGATACCACAACTCAAACCCAATCATACACTGATCCAGGTCGCTCACAAAGATGACTGGTGCTGGAGCATGGATGCCTATGGCACTGCTGATGTCCCTGATGATGGAGATGCACACACTGGCACTCTCTGTGCCCCACACAAAGTCTGCATGAATCACTTGTGTACTGATTACACCTCACTTGGGTACAACTGTGAGACAACAGAACTGTGTAACGGGAAAGGAGTTTGCAACAATTTTAGGCACTGCCACTGTGAGGATGGCTATGCGCCCCCCGACTGCAAAGATCCAGGAGAAGGTGGTAGTGTAGACAGTGGTCCTCCTAGGATATCAATTCAGCTTTCAAGTGGAGGTGAAAGTGAAACTCCAAAGAGACGCAGAAATGAGTTTCAAGGTATTGGCAACGTTGTTTTCATAGTCCCTTCACTACTTTTAGTACTTTTGATAACTGCAATACTATTTATTAGCCTCAGGACTGGAATTGAATCAGTAGAGACCCCAGGGGGTATCTCAGATGAGACTACAGAGGAAACCAGTAGTGAGGTATTCATAATGGAGCTCCTCCCAGTGGGGATACAAGAGGGGCCAGAAGGGGGCCCCCCACCAGAGGAGAGACCCCCAATGGAGGCTCCTCCACCAGCAGGACCCCCACTGGATGCCCCACCACCAGGACAGCCAGTATCACAAGAGGCAGCAGGTGAAGGACAAGGATAACCAAAGGCAGAAGTGTACTGGAGGAAGAATTCAAAAGTATCAAATGTCTCAAGCACTGAGTGGGAATAAGGCACTCACAGAAGCAAAGGTGAAGTGACAACTGATGGACCCTGTAACTCTGACAGGAATAGTCTACAGAAACTTAACAACATAGGAACAGGATGACAAGGTTTTCAGTATTCACTTTATTAATTTGGTTATATATTCATATGTGAACTCGTATGTAAAATATTCTACACTTTCGCTTTTTTCCCATTTCACGAAACAATTTTATGTACGTTCTCCTCATGAATCATACTTATCAATGTCATCTTTTAGTTGGGCCTATTTCTGACCTGAAATTACTGTTGACAGCATACTATCTTCCATCTGCACTGTTTGATATACACTATTATTTGCACCTAAGATTATCACAGGATCATTCATCCCACTCCTACATATTATTTAAAGAATGTTATCTGTTCAGTAATCTAATTTGCTTCAACAACTACTATTCATGAATAGGAAATGATTTTAAATAAAAAGCTATTTTAAGAAGCATCACTTCAGTCTCCATAGTGCCTAGTCCTTGGGGCTTCTTTATTTTGCGGCTCTTTTGGAAGGGGCTACATCTGCTCCAGGGGGATCTGATCACCTTGGATGCATGAGGGTGGTGCATGAGGGAAGGAGAGCACTGAGGCAAGAGACAACCTTGTCTAGAGTGGAGTTCAGCTGGAATTAATAATTATTGCTTTTTTTTCTGTTTTTCCACTTATGTTTATTTCTGATTTTTAAGTTAATATATTGCTGATTGACAGTCTAAAGAAACAGAGCTTTGGAGTGGGGTCAACTGTGTGTAAAGAGAGAACAAAGCACATGTAACATCACCAACTCTACGCAAGACAGTGTGTGCAGTCAGATGCTCTACCCCTAGCAATACCCCCAAGCACACGTAACATCACTGACACGGTGCTAAGTACTCTACACGCACCCTTAATTTCATCCTCCCGTGCACAATATGAGACTCCATCGTGAATACGAAGAAACAGAGGCTGGAGAGTTCTACTCTAGAGTTGGTAAGGAGTGGAGCCTGTGTCACCATCACTGTCTCCTAGACAAATGCACAAGTATTTACCTGACCTCTCTGCTCCCAAAGTAGTCTATTTTCCACCCAGCAGACAGAGTGATTCTTTTAAAAAGCAAGTCAGAACCCACCCATTATCTTTAAAAGTTGCTGGTAGGTCCATAGCCTGAGGGCCCCATGTTGATCATTTGATTTGACAACGGAGAGTTGTTTATCCACTGACATTCCGGAGCTGGCAGTTTGGATGGATGCATGGGGGTGAAAGCTTATTCCAGTGGAGTCAAAATGCAAAAGATGGGCCCGAACCCATTTGTGAAGGTGTCCAATCTCTTTAGTATTCAGAGAAATGCAGCTTATCTAGCCGTAGAGAGATATCACTATACACTCACAAGACTGATTACAGAAGAAGGAAATTCCAAGTATTACCACGGAACAGTGGAAACTCTCATCAATTGCTTTAGAAATGTAAACTGGCAGCCACTTTGAAATAGCATATACTGAATACCCTTGACCTTTCTACCCTGACATCTGCATCCTCTGACTAGATAATAATGGACACAGAAGCATAGTTCACAGTATTCCAAAAGAACTCCACGTTGTATTCACAGATAATACAATGGACGTTAAATTGTGACAGATCCACACAGAGAAACAGAGGAGTACAGCAACGGAAAGGAATGAATCACAGTGGCACACAAAAGCACCTAGGAAGCTTAAATACTACTGTGGAACTAAAGAGGCTTTGCATTAACACTGCATTCATCTGGCTTCATATCAAGTGAAGAGGGGAAATGGGAAGCACTTCCAAAAGGTCAAAATAAGGGTCTACAGAAGCCCCCTCCTCCACAAAAGCAGTGGTAACACTGGCAAAAACAGTCACAGTCAACTTTTTTGCAAGTGTGGAAACTGTCTAGGTCATACAACAACAAAACAGCTCAATCTTGGTGAGACCAGTGAGGTGTGTGAACTTTTAACTACCCAACTCCCATAGCCGTCTCCTCAGGTGCCCACGAGTCATCTCAAGTACAGCTCAACTGCATCGTCTCAACTGCAACGGCTGTGAAAACAGGCAGCCTGGTAGAATGGACAGAACGGTCTGGAGCTCCCTCAAAAGCCTACCCATAGCATGACTACTAGTTTGTGTGTCTGGCAGGCTCCTGGAGAATCCCCATTCAGGAAACCTGTGTTCCTATAAACCTCATAGGAGAAAGCGTAAGGCAAAAGTTTCACGGCACTGGATTTGGCAAAGGTTTCTCAGCTATGACACCAAAAGCACAGAAACCGAAGAAAAACAGACAAGATGGACTTTAGGAAAATACTTAAATTTTGTGCATCCAAAATTATATTATATATTCACAGAGTGAAAAGGCCACCCACAGAATGAGAGAAAATAGTTGCCAATCATATATCTGATAAGGAACTACTATCCAAAATACATAGCGAAAACTCCTAAAACTCAACAACAAAAAACCACACAGCCTGATTCAAAACATGGGCAAAGGACTCAAATGGAAATTTCTCCAAAGAAGATACACAAATGACCTTTCGCATATGAAAAGATGCTCGATGTCACGCATCCTCAGGGAAATGTCAAGCTGAACTACAATGAGATGCCACCTCATATCCATTAGCATGACCACTACAAAAACAAAAGAAAACAGAAAAGAACAATGTTGGAGAGGAGGTGGAGAAAACTGGAACACTTGTGCCCTACTGGTGGGAAGGTAAAATGCTACAGCTGCTGTGGAATGGTATGGTAGCTCCTGAAAGATATTAAAAATAGAATGACCATGTGATCCAGCAAGTTCACTTCTAGGTATAAGCCCAGAAGGATGCAAAGCAGGATCCCAAAGAGAGCTTTGTATGTCCATACATGTAATGTTCAGAGCAGCATTATTCACAACAGCTAAAATGTGGAAGCAACCTGAGTGCCCACAGAGGGGTGAATGGAGAAGCGAAAGGTGGGCTGTACATACAATGGAATATTATTCACCCATAAAAAAGAGGAAAGTCTGCAAACTGCCACAACATGGATGGATCTTGAGGACATTATGCTAAGTGAAATAAGCTTGTCGCAAGAAGACAAATACTGTCAGATTCCACTTAAATGATGTACTTGTGTAGTAAAATCATACAGACAGAAAGTAGGATAGAGGTTGCTAGGGGCGAAGGGAAAGAAGATAATGGGGATTTATACTTTAATGAGTATAGTTTCATTTTTACATAACGAAAAGAGTCCTGGAGATGGACAGTGGTAAGAATTGATGCTTTTGAACTGTGGTGCTGCAGAAGACTCTTGAGAGTCCCTTGGACTGCAAGGAGATCCAACCAGTCCATCCTAAAGGAGATCAGTCCTGGGTGTTCATTGGTAGGACTGATGTTGAAGCTGAAACTCCAATACTTTGGCCACCTGATGTGAAGAGCTGACTCATTTGAAAAGACCCCGATGCTGGGAAAGATTGAGGGCAGGAGAAGGGGACGACAGAGGATGAAATGGTTGGATGGTATCACCGACTCAATGGACATGGGTTTGGGTGGACTCCGGGAGTTGGTGATGGACAGGGAGACCTGGCGTGCTGCGGTTCACGGGGCCGCAAAGAGTCGGACACAACTGAGCGACTGAACTGAACTGAATGTAGCACACCAGGGACGTTACTTAGTACCACTGACGTGTACACTTAAAATTGGTTAAAATGGAAAATTTTATATTCTGAATGTTTTAACAGAATGAAAAAAATCCAAAGAAAAAAATGAGATAATTTTCCACTCTAAGAGGTAACCATTGAGAAAGTGCAAAAGCCCACAGAATCGGAGAAAACATTTGTAAATTACATACCGACGGAGGTCAGCTAGTACCCATGAAACATTTAGAACTCTTACAACTCAACAAGACACCCTGTTTTAAAAGGGCAAATTATGTGAGCGGTTGTTGTTGTTACTCAGTCGCTAAGTTGCAACCTCATGGACTGCAGCACGCCAGGCTTCCTTGTCAATCAGCCAACTCCCGGAGCTTGTTCAAACTCATGTCCATTGAGCTGACGACGCCATCCAACCATCTCATCCTCTGTCGTCCCCTTCTCCTCCCGCCTTCAATCTTTCCCAGCATCAGGGTCTTCTCCAACGAGTGAGTTCTTCGCATCAGGTGGACAAAGTATTGGAGCTTCAGCTTCAGCATCAGTCCTTCCAAAGAACACCCAGGGCTGATCTCCTTTAGGATGGACTGGCTGCATCTCCTTGCAGTCCAAGGGACTCTCAAGAGTCTTCTCCAGCACCACAGTTCAAAAGCATCGATTCTTCGGCGCTCAGCTTTCTTCACAGTCCAACTCTCACTTCCACACATGACTACTGGAAAAACCATAGCCTTGACTAGACGGACCTTTGTTGGCAAAGTAATGTCTAGGTTGGTCATAACTTTCCTCCCAAGGAGTAAGCGTCTTTTAATTTCATGGCTGCAGTCACCATCTGCAGTGATTTTGAAGCCCCCCCAAAATAAAGTCTGACACTGTTTCCACTGTTTCCCCATCTATTTCTCATGAACTGATGGGACCAGATGCCATGATCTTCGTTTTCTGAATGTTGAGCTTTAAGCCAACTTTTACACTCTCCTCTTTCACTTTCATCAAGAGGCTTTTGAGTTCCTCTTCACTTTCTGCCATAAGGGTGGTGTCATCTGCATATCTGAGGTTATTGATATTTCTCCCGGCAATCTTGATTCCAGCTTGTGCTTCTTCAAGCCTAGCGTTTCTCATGATGTACTCTGCATATGAGTTAAATAAGCGGGGTGACAATATACAGCCTTGACGTACTCCTTTTCCTATTTGGAACCAGTCTGTTGTTCCATGTCCAGTTCTAACTGTTGCTTCCTGACTTGCATATAGGTTCTCAAGAGGCAGGTCAGGTGGTCTGGTATTCCCATCTCTTTCAGAATTTTCCACAGTATGTTGTGATCCACACAGTCAAAGGCTTTGGCATAGTCAGTAAAGCAGAAATAGATGTTTTTCTGGAACTCTCTTGCTTTTTCCATGATCCAGCGGATGTTGGCAATTTGATCTCTGGTTCCTCTGCCTTTTCTAAAACCAGCTTGAACATCTGGAAGTTCACGGTTCACGTATTGCTGAAGCCTGGCTTGGAGAATTTTGAGCATTACTTGACTAGCTTGTGAGATGAGTGCAATTGTGTGGTAGTTTGAGCATTCGTTGCCATTGCCTTTCTTTGGAATGAAGACTGACCTTTTCCAGTCCTGTGGCCACTGCTGAGTTTTCCAAATTTGCTGGCATATTGAGTGCAGCACTTTCACAGCATCATCTTTCAGGATTTCAAATAGCTCAACTGGAATTCCATCACCTCTACTAGCTTTGTTCTTAGTGATGCTTTCTAAGGCCCACTTGACTTCACATTCCAGGATGTCCGGCTCTAGGTGAGTGATCACACCATCGTGATTATCTTGGTCGGGGACATCTTTTTGTACAGTTCTTCTGTGTATTCTTGCCACCTCTTCTTAATATCTTCTGACATCTGTTAGGTCCATACCATTTCTGTTCTTTATCAAGCCCATCTTTGCATGAAATGTTCCCTCGGTATCTCTAATTTTCTTGAAGAGATCTCTACATTTCTTTGCACTGATTGCTTAGGAAGGCTTTCTTATCTCTTCTTGCTATTCTTTGGAACTCTGCATTCACATGATGTTCATAATTGATGAATCAAAAACTATGATATATCAATATTAAAAAAATGTTATTTTGCCCAAAGGAAATAAACTATTGGTATCTGCTATGATACGGCTTTGAAAGCTTTATGTGAGGTGAAATAAGCCAACCACAGAGGACTACAACTATAATATAGGAATCCATTGCTATGGATTGTCAAGAATAGACAAAATCATAGAGATAGGAAGGAGAGTAGTGGTGACCAGGGGCTGCAGGGAGCAGAGAGTGGAGAGCGACTGCTAATGGACATGGGAGTTTTATTTTGGCATGAGGAAAATGTTCCAAAATTGCTTGTGGTGATGACTGCATAACTTTTCGATCATACTACAAACCACTGAATTGTACACTTTAAAGGATGAGCATTCTGGTATGTGACTTTATATCTCAATAAAGCTGTTATTAAAAGACAACTAAAGTAAAATGATATAATTTGAGGATGCACACATTTAGGAAGCAAAAATAATAAAGAAGATGAGGAAGTAGGTATCATATATGACAAGATCATGATCTCTCTGAAGCAGGAGGGCATGAGATTGGCAATGGCACGCAGGTGACTTCTAAGAAGCTAAAAGTACTGATTACCTCATCAGGGCTGTACTTAACACAGCTGTTTCTCTCTCTCACCTCCCTCCCTTCCTTGCTATTTCTCTCTTTTTCAGTAAAATACACACAATATTAAATTAACCATCTTAACCATTTTGAAGTGCACAGTTCACTGGTATTAAGTTCATTCATGTTGTTGTGCCACCATCATCAATACCCACTTCCAGAATTTTTCATCATCCTAAACTGAAAGTCTGCAAGAACTCCCCATTCCTCTACTTCCCTACCCAGGGTAACCTGTATTCTACGTTCTGTCTCCATGAACTTGGCTATTTGTGGAACCTCAGATATGTGAGATCAAAGGTATTGCCTTTTTCATTTAATACTAATTCACTGAAAGCACATTTATGCTCTATGCATATTTTGTGACTGTGTTCGTATCAAAATAAAAACGTTTGAGAAAATAAAGAAAGGAGTGGTACAAACTGGAACAGAATGTCTCTACACTGTTTCAAAGAATTTCACTGTAAAACAGAAAAGGAGAAACTAGATGGTGACTGGAAGGTGCTGTGGGCTGAGAGGGATGGTTTTATAAAGACGAGAAATTACAGCAAATAGTAAGACTGGATCCAGCAGACAAACAGATGCCCAAGATGTAAAAGAGAGAAGGGAGAAAGGTAAGAGTGAATGAAGTCCATGAGAAATTAAAAGGGAAGGACACCCCACACACAAGTAAAAGGATTGGTCTTAGACGGGAGCAAGGACAATTTATTCACGATAGTGGGGGGAGCATTTAGATACAGGTGGTGGACTCAGCTAATGTTCATATGTGGAGGCATCCTTTTGATTGCTTCTGTTAATATTTTTCTCAGTGAAATATGAGGCCAGAAGAAATTAGGAGAGTGAACTGAACAGCAAAACATAGAAAGAAGTACATTTTGAGATCAGGTCTGTGCCAACATGGTTTTTGTGGGTTTTTCTGAAGACATTTACAGATATTCAGGGCAGGCACGAAGCCAAGTAGAAGCACAGAAGATACAGCAAATGAGACACCACAGCAACCATACCTGGGAGCTATTTATTCATTCAATAATTCTTGTTCGTCTACTCTTGAACAAGCACTTCTTCTAGACCTGGGAGAGTGTATAAGGAGGAACAAACAGAAGTGGCCACTGAACACATGGAAGTCATATACAAACACAGGGGAGACTTCAGGATTCCTAGTCTTTGACAGCAGAGAAGGCGATGGCACCCCACTCCAGTACTCTTGCCTGGAAAATCCCATGGATGGAGGAACCTGGTAGGCTGCAGTCCATGGGGTCGCAAAGAGGCGGAGAAGACTAAGTGACTTCACTTTCACTTTCATGAAATGGAGAAGGAAATGGTAACCCACTCCAGTGTTCTTGCCTGGAAAATCCCAGGGATGGCGGAGCCTGGAGGGCTGCGTCTATGGGGTCGCACAGAGTCAGACACGACTGAAGCGACTTAGCAGCAGCAGCAGCAGTCTTCGACAGGCATAGTCTTAAGACACTGCTATGCCAGGACCAGCCCAAGAATGGTAATAGGTCTGGAGATACTTACCACCAAGGTTCCCATGATAACTGCACAACGGGGAGACTGCTCTGCTGGCATCTCTCATACACACTTTTAGTGTCATAAATACACACTGTGTTAGAAACACAACTTGAGAAACTGAATGCTGATGATGTTTTCTTAAAAGTAGGGAATGTCATTTGTCCCACGGGTGACCAGCACACTGGGGTTTATCTATCTGGGGGCACAAGGCAGGTACCACACTGGCTTTATCTAACAGATTGGTCTGTTGTGCATCGCATCTATAATGCCATGTTACATCTAGTTACAATCTCCATGTGATACAGAACAAGAGCTTTAGGAGAGAGGAAACGGGCAATGGAGCGTGCCCCCTGAAGACGTCCAAGCCTCCTGGTCTAGAACATTAGGAGTCAGCTGAGCAACGGACGATGGGAGAGTGGGGGAGGGGCGTTCCTTGTGGTACAGTTGAGGAAGGCATGGAGGTTTTGTTTCCTTTCTCAAGGTACAGTCTTGCATTTTAGAGTCTGCAGTCCCTCTTCATGATTACAGCTCTTCCTAACGTCAGGAAGACCTTAACCACTGGAGTTGAGGGTGTGGAGGGAAGTCACAGAGAAAAGACTATTTGAAGCATAACAGAGAGATCCAAAAGACTAGAAAGGACACAGCCAGAGGCTGACCTCTGAGAGGCAGGCAAGAGCCACCCTTCGTGCAGCCAGCATAGATCTGAAGTGAGTACCTGTGACAGAGGGTCTGTGTGTCAGGGAGAGCTGCTGCTGCTGCTGCTGCTGGACACAAGCCCTGCATCATCAACTGATTCACTAGGGCCATGTCAGTGGCAGCATCTGTGAGAGACTCTGCCTCTGTACTGCCTTCTCTATGGAAAAGGCAACTGGCTCTGTCTGAGGCTATCAGAGTGCTTCAAACTTGGGCTCCTCACATGAAGGGCTTGAGGCTGGCCCTGGTGCCAGGACTTTCATGTGCCAGGTTGGGGATCCTGTTGTTCTTGGTACTGATTTCTCTGCCAAGCCTGTACTGTGACCTGGGCTCACCATATCACTCTTCCTATGAAGTAGTCATTCCCAAGAGTCTGACAGTGGAAGGAAGGGAAGACCAAGTGGAAAAGCTCTCCTATGTGCTATTTATGCAGGGCCAGAGGCAGCTGATTCACCTGACGCTGAAGACAGACTACTTTGTGGATAACTTCCCGGTCTTCAGCTACCACGATGGCATCCTGGGGCAAGAAATGCCTCTCATCTCGCGGGACTGTCACTACGAAGGCTACATAGAAGGAGTCCCAGGTTCTTTTGTTTCTGTCAACACCTGTTCAGGCCTCAGGGGCCTCCTGATTAAGGAGGGAAAATCCTATGGCCTTGAGCCCGTGCACTCTTCCAAACGGTTTGAACACCTGTTGTACGCCATGGCCCACGAAGCTCGAGTCTCCTGTGGCGTCACGTCCAAAGACAGCCAAGTGGCGTCCACCAGCCGGCGACCAGAGAGCGGCAAGCCTCACAGCTGGCAGGTGCCATCCGACTTGTGGTCACATACCAAGTACGTGGAGATGTTTGTGGTGGTCAACAACCAGCGGTTCCAAATGTGGGGCAGTGACGTCAATCAGACAGTCCAGAGAGTAATGGACATCATCGCTCTGGCCAACAGCTTCACAAGGGGAATAAACACAGAGGTGGTGCTGGCTGGAATGGAGATTTGGACGGAGGGGGACCTCACAGAGGTCCCCGTGGACCTGCAAGTTGCACTCAGGAATTTCAACAGCTGGAGACAAGAGAAGCTCTTCCATCGTGTGAAGCATGATGTTGCCCACATGATCGTGGGACAGCATCCTAGAGAGGATACGGGGCAGGCATTTCTCAGTGGTGCCTGCTCCAGTGATTTTGCGGCAGCCGTGGAATCCTTCCACCACGAGGATGTCCTCCTGTTTGCAGCGCTCATGGTCCATGAGCTCGGACACAACTTGGGTATTCGGCACGACCATCCGGCCTGCATGTGTAAAGACCGGCCCTTCTGCCTCATGCGTGAAAACATCACTAAAGAAAGTGGCTTCAGCAACTGCAGCTCTGACTTCTTCCACCGGTTCCTCTGGGAACACAAGGGGGCCTGCCTGTTCAACAAGCCTGGGCACAAAGGCCGCCGACGGAGGGATTCCACCTGTGGCAATGCCATTGTAGAAGGAGATGAGCAGTGTGACTGTGGTAATGCTTGTGAGGTTGACAAATGTTGTGATGACACATGTAGACTGAAGTCGACTGCACTGTGTAATCCTGGACCCTGCTGTAATGCCACATGCCAGTATGAACGAACTGGACGTAGCTGCCGTCCTGCTTCAGGAGAATGTGACCTTCCAGAATTTTGTCTTGGTACCTCTGGGGAGTGTCCCCAGGATACCTACAAGCTAGATGGTTCAGAATGTATGGGTGGTTACTATTGTGTTGACGGGGTATGCATGTCTTCTGATGCTCAGTGTTCTGAAATTTTTGGGTTTCCTGCAAAAGCTGCTTCTGAACAATGTTTTCAGTCATTTAATGGTAAAGGGAACAGATTTGGAAACTGTGGTATTCCCAGTGACAGTGTCTCAGAATATACTAAATGTCAAAACGAGGATGTATTTTGTGGGAAAATGATATGTACAAATGTTCAAGAGCTACCAGAGACCCAAGTCAATTATACATTGTTGCAGGCTCATTATAAAGATGACTATTGCTGGTCCATGGATAAGTATAGTGTTCAGGATGTCCCTGATTCTGGAGATACAAAGAAGGGCAATCTTTGTGCCCCAGGGAAAGTCTGCATAGACTTCGTCTGCTTAGATGTCAGTGTTCTTGGGTACGACTGTGATACAAAGGTACAGTGTAACGCGAAAGGAGTTTGCAACATATTTAGCACTGCCACTAAGTGAGGATGGCTATGCGCCCCCCGACTGCAAAGATCCAGGAGAAGGTGGTAGTGTAGACAGTGGTCCTCCTAGGATATCAATTCAGCTTTCAAGTGGAGGTGAAAGTGAAACTCCAAAGAGACGCAGAAATGAGTTTCAAGGTATTGGCAACGTTGTTTTCATAGTCCCTTCACTACTTTTAGTACTTTTGATAATTGCAATACTATTTATTAGCCTCAGGACTGGAATTGAATCAGTAGAGACCCCAGGGGGTATCTCAGATGAGACTACAGAGGAAACCAGTAGTGAGGTATTCATAATGGAGCTCCTCCCAGTGGGGATACAAGAGGGGCCAGAAGGGGGCCCCCCACCAGAGGAGAGACCCCAATGGAGGCTCCTCCACCAGCAGGACCCCCACTGGATGCCCCACCACCAGGACAGCCAGTATCACAAGAGGCAGCAGGTGAAGGACAAGGATAACCAAAGGCAGAAGTGTACTGGAGGAAGAATTCAAAAGTATCAAATGTCTCAAGCACTGAGTGGGAATAAGGCACTCACAGAAGCAAAGGTGAAGTGACAACTGATGGACCCTGTAACTCTGACAGGAATAGTCTACAGAAACTTAACAACATAGGAACAGGATGACAAGGTTTTCAGTATTCACTTTATTAATTTGGTTATATATTCATATGTGAACTCGTATGTAAAATATTCTACACTTTCGCTTTTTTCCCATTTCACGAAACAATTTTATGTACGTTCTCCTCATGAATCATACTTATCAATGTCATCTTTTAGTTGGGCCTATTTCTGACCTGAAATTACTGTTGACAGCATACTATCTTCCATCTGCACTGTTTGATATACACTATTATTTGCACCTAAGATTATCACAGGATCATTCATCCCACTCCTACATATTATTTAAAGAATGTTATCTGTTCAGTAATCTAATTTGCTTCAACAACTACTATTCATGAATAGGAAATGATTTTAAATAAAAAGCTATTTAAGAACATCACTTCAGTCTCCATAGTGCCTAGTCCTTGGGGCTTCTTTATTTTGCGGCTCTTTTGGAAGGGGCTACATCTGCTCCAGGGGATCTGATCACCTTGGATGCATGAGGGTGGTGCATGAGGAAGGAGAGCACTGAGGCAAGAGACAACCTTGTCTAGAGTGGAGTTCAGCTGGAATTAATAATTATTGCTTTTTTTTCTGTTTTTCCACTTATGTTTATTTCTGATTTTTAAGTTAATATATTGCTGATTGACAGTCTAAAGAAACAGAGCTTTGGAGGGGGTCAACTGTGTGTAAAGAGAGAACAAAGCACATGTAACATCACCAACTCTACGCAAGACAGTGTGTGCAGTCAGATGCTCTACCCCTAGCAATACCCCAAGCACACGTAACATCACTGACATGGTGCTAAGTACTCTACACGCACCCTTAATTTCATCTCCCGTGCACAATATGAGACTCCATCGTGAATACGAAGAAACAGAGGCTGGAGAGTTCTGCTCTAGAGTTGGTAAGGAGTGGAGCCTGTATCACCATCACTGTCTCCTAGACAAATGCACAAGTATTTACCTGACCTCTCTGCTCCCAAGTAGTATATTTTCCACCCAGCAGACAGAGTGATTCTTTTAAAAAGCAAGTCAGAACCCACCCATTATCTTTAAAAGTTGCTGGTAGGTCCATAGCCTGAGGGCCCCATGTTGATCATTTGATTTGACAACGGAGAGTTGTTTATCCACTGACATTCCGGAGCTGGCAGTTTGGATGGATGCATGGGGGTGAAAGCTTATTCCAGTGGAGTCAAAATGCAAAAGATGGGCCCGAACCCATTTGTGAAGGTGTCCAATCTCTTTAGTATTCAGAGAAATGCAGCTTATCTAGCCGTAGAGAGATATCACTATACACTCACAAGACTGATTACAGAAGAAGGAAATTCCAAGTATTACCACGGAACAGTGGAAATCATCAATTGCTTTAGAAATGTAAACTGGCAGCCACTTTGAAATAGCATATACTGAATACCCTTGACCTTTCTACCCTGACATCTGCATCCTCTGACTAGATAATAATGGACACAGAAGCATAGTTCACAGTATTCCAAAAGAACTCCACGTTGTATTCACAGATAATACAATGGACGTTAAATTGTGACAGATCCACACAGAGAAACAGAGGAGTACAGCAACGGAAAGGAATGAATCACAGTGGCACACAAAAGCACCTAGGCTTAAATACTACTGTGGAACTAAAGAGGCTTTGCATTAACACTGCATTCATCTGGCTTCATATCAAGTGAAGAGGGGAAATGGGAAGCACTTCCAAAAGGTCAAAATAAGGGTCTACAGAAGCCCCTCCTCCACAAAAGCAGTGGTAACACTGGCAAAAACAGTCACAGTCAACTTTTTTGCAAGTGTGGAAACTGTCTAGGTCATACAACAACAAAACAGCTCAATCTTGGTGAGAGCAGTGAGGTGTGTGAACTTTTAACTACCCAACTCCCATAGCCGTCTCCTCAGGTGCCCACGAGTCATCTCAAGTACAGCTCAACTGCATCGTCTCAACTGCAACGGCTGTGAAAACAGGCAGCCTGGTAGAATGGACAGAACGGTCTGGAGCTCCCTCAAAAGCCTACCCATAGCATGACTACTAGTTTGCGTGTCTGGCAGGCTCCTGGACCCCATTCAGGAAACTGTGTTCCTATAAACCTCATAGGAGAAAGCGTAAGGCAAAAGTTTCACGGCACTGGATTTGGCAAAGGTTTCTCAGCTATGACACCAAAAGCACAGAAACCGAAGAAAAACAGACAAGATGGACTTTAGGAAAATACTTAAATTTTGTGCATCCAAAATTACTATATATTCACAGAGTGAAAAGGCCACCACAGAATGAGAGAAAATAGTTGCCAATCATATATCTGATAAGGAACTACTATCCAAAATACATAGCGAAAACTCCTAAAACTCAACAACAAAAAACCACACAGCCTGATTCAAAACATGGGCAAAGGACTCAAATGGAAATTTCTCCAAAGAAGATACACAAATGACCTTTCGCATATGAAAAGATGCTCGATGTCACGCATCCTCAGGGAAATGTCAAGCTGAACTACAATGAGATGCCACCTCATATCCATTAGCATGACCACTACAAAAACAAAAGAAAACAGAAAAGAACAATGTTGGAGAGGAGGTGGAGAAAACTGGAACACTTGTGCCCTACTGGTGGGAAGGTAAAATGCTACAGCTGCTGTGGAATGGTATGGTAGCTCCTGAAAGATATTAAAAATAGAATGACCATGTGATCCAGCAAGTTCACTTCTAGGTATAAGCCCAGAAGGATGCAAAGCAGGATCCCAAAGAGAGCTTTGTATGTCCATACATGTAATGTTCAGAGCAGCATTATTCACAACAGCTAAAATGTGGAAGCAACCTGAGTGCCCACAGAGGGGTGAATGGAGAAGCGAAAGGTGGGCTACATACAATGGAATATTATTCACCCATAAAAAAGAGGAAAGTCTGCAAACTGCCACAACATGGATGGATCTTGAGGACATTATGCTAAGTGAAATAAGCTTGTCGCAAGAAGACAAATACTGTCAGATTCCACTTAAATGATGTACTTGTGTAGTAAAATCATACAGACAGAAAGTAGGATAGAGGTTGCTAGGGCGAAGGGAAAGAAGATAATGGGATTTATTTTAATGAGTATAGTTTCATTTTTACATAACGAAAAGAGTCCTGGAGATGGACAGTGGTAAGAATTGATGCTTTGAACTGTGGTGCTGCAGAGACTCTTGAGAGTCCCTTGGACTGCAAGGAGATCCAACCAGTCCATCCTAAAGGAGATCAGTCCTGGGTGTTCATTGGTAGGACTGATGTTGAAGCTGAAACTCCAATACTTTGGCCACCTGATGTGAAGAGCTGACTCATTTGAAAAGACCCCGATGCTGGGAAAGATTGAGGCAGGAGAAGGGGACGACAGAGGAAAATGGTTGGATGGTATCACCGACTCAATGGACATGGGTTTGGGTGGACTCCGGGAGTTTGGTGATGGACAGGGAGACCTGGCGTGCTGCGGTTCACGGGGCCGCAAAGAGTCGGACACAACTGAGCGACTGAACTGAACTGAATGTAGCACACCAGGGACGTTACTTAGTACCACTGACGTGTACACTTAAAATTGGTTAAAATGGAAAATTTTATATTCTGAATGTTTTAACAGAATGAAAAAAATCCAAAGAAAAAAATGAGATAATTTTCCACTCTAAGAGGTAACCATTGAGAAAGTGCAAAAGCCCACAGAATCGGAGAAAACATTTGTAAATTACATACCGACGGAGGTCAGCTAGTACCCATGAAACATTTAGAACTCTTACAACTCAACAAGACACCCTGTTTTAAAAGGGCAAATTATGTGAGCGGTTGTTGTTGTTACTCAGTCGTGTCTGACTCTTTGCGACCCCATGGACTAAAGCACACCAGGCTTCTCTGTCCATCACTAACTCCCAGAGCTTGCTCAAACTCCTGTCCATCAAGTCAAAGATGTCATCCAACCATCTCATCCTCTGTTGTCCCCTTCTCCTCCCACCTTCAGGCTTTCCCAGGATCAGGGTCTTTTCAAGTGAGTCAGTTCTTTGTATCATGTGGCCAGAGTATTGGAGTTTCAGCTTCCACATCAGTCCTTCCAAAGAATATTCAGGACTGAATTCCTTCAGGATTGATTGGTTGGATCTCCTTGCAGTCCAAGGGACTCTCAAGAGTTTTATCCAACACCATAGTTCAAAAGTATCACTTCTTTGGCACTCAGCTCTTTATAGTCCAACTCTCACATCCATACATGACTACTGGAAAAACCATAGCTTTGACTAAACAGACCTTTGTTGGCAAATTAATGTCTCTGCTTTTTAATATGCTGTCATAACTTTTCTTCCAAGGTACAAGTGACTTTTAATTTCATGGCTGCAGTCACCATCTGCAGTGATTTTGGAGCCCCCCCAAAATAAAGTCTGTCACTGTTCCCACTGTTTCCCCATCTATTTGCCATGAAGTGATAGGACCAGATGCCATGACCTTACCTTTCTGAATACTGAGCTTTAAGCCAACTTTTTCACTCTCCTCTTTCACTTTCATAAAGAGGCTCTTTAGTTCTTCTTCATCTTCTGCCATAAGGGTGCTGTCATCTGTGTATCTGAGGTTATTGATATTTCTCCTGGCAATCTTGATTCCAGCTTGTGCTTCATCCAGCCTGGTATTTTGCATGATGTACTGTGCATGTAAGTTTAATAAGCAGGGTGACAATATATAGCCTTAACATACTGCTCTCCTGATTTGGAACCAGTCTGTTGTTCCATGTCCAGTTCTGACTGTTGCTTCCTGACCTGCACACAGATTTCTCAAGAGGCAGGTCAGGTGGTCTGGTATTCCCATCTCTTTCAGAATTTTCCAGTTTGATGTGGTCCACACAGTCTGCATAGTAAATAAAGCAGAAGTACATGTTTTTCTGAAAGTTTCTTGCTTTTTTGATGATCCAGTGGATGTTGGCAATTTGATCTCTGGTTCCTCTGCTTTTCTAAATCCAGCTTGAACATCTGGAAGTTCATGGCTCATGTACAGTTGAAGCCTGGCTTGGAGAATTCTGAGTATTACTTTGCTAATGTGTGAAATGAGTGCAATTTTGCAGTACTTTGAACATTCTTTGACATTGCCTTTCTTTGGGACTGGAATGAAAACTGACCTATCCTAGTCCTGTGGCCACTGCTGAGTTTTCCAAACTTGCTGGCATATTGAGTGCAACACTTTCACAGTATCCTCTTTTAGGATTTGAAATAGCTCAACTGGAATTCTATCACCTCCACTAACTTTGTTCACAGTGATGCTTCCTAAGGCCCACTTGACTTTGCATACCAGGATGTCTGGCTCTAGGTGAGTGATCACACCATCATGATTACATGGGTCATGAAGATCTTTTTAGTATAGTTCTTCTGTGTATTCTTGCCACCTCTTCTTAATATCTTCTTCTTCTGTTAGGTCTATATCATTTCTGTTCTTTATTGAGCCCATCTTTGCATGAAATTTTCCCTTGGTACCTCTAATTTTCTTGAAGAGATCTCTAGACTTTCCCATTCTCTTGTTTTCCTCTATTTCTCTGCACTGATCACTGAGGAAGGCTTTCTTATCTCTCCTTGCTGTTCTTTGGAACTCTGTATTCAAAATGATGTTCATAATTGAGAATCAAAAACTATGATATATCAATATTAAAAAATGTTATTTTGCCCAAGGAAATAAACTATTGGGTATCTGCTATGATACGGTTGTGAAAACTTTATGTGAGGTGAAATACAGCCAACCACAGAGGACTACAACTATAATATAGGAATCCATGCTATGGATTGTCAAGAATAGACAAAATCAATAGAGATAAGGAAGGAGAGTAGTGGTGACCAGGGGCTGCCAGGGAGCAGAGAGTAGAAGGAGCACTGCTAATGGACATGGGAGTTTTTTATTTTTGCATGAGGAAAATGTTCCAAATTGCTTGTGGTGATGATGCATAAACTTTTCGATCATACTACAAACCCACTGAAATTGTACACTTTAAAAGGATGAGCATTCTGGTATGTGACTTTATATCTCAATAAAGCTGTTATTAAAAGACAACTAAAGTAAAAATGATATAATTTGAGGATGCAACATTTAGGAAGCCAAAAATAATAAAGAAGATGAGGAAGTAGGTATCATAAGACAAATCATGATCTCTCTGAAAGCAGGAGGGCATGAGATTGGCAATGGGCACGCAGGTGACTTTCTAAGAAGCTAAAAGTACTGATTACCTCATCAGGGCTGTACTTACACAAGCTGTTTCTCTCTCTCACCCTCCCTCCCTTCCTTGCTATTTCTCTTTTTTCAGTAAAATACACACCAATATTAAATTAACCATCTTAAGA
>NW_020192235.1:0-41509 GCF_002263795.3 Bos taurus | reverse complement strand
GTAAATGATCATGCACTGTTCCCATGACTGATCATGTACTGATCACGTGATTGTATGCACTGCTCACGTGGCTATCATGCACTGATGACGTGGCTGATCATGCACTGATCACGTAGCTATCTTGCACTGATCACTTGGCTGATCATGCAATGATCACGTAGCAACCATGTACTGGTCACGTGACTGATCATGCACTGATCACGTAATTAATCCTGCACTGATCACCTGACTCATCATGCACTGATAAGGTGGCTGATCACACACGTATCACGTGACTGATCCTGCACTGATCACGTGGTTATCATACACTGATCACGTGGCTATCATGCACTGATCACGTGGCTATCATGCACTGATCACGTGGCTGATCATGCAATGATCACGTAGCTACCATGTACTGGTCTCGTGACTGATCTTGCACTGATCACGTAATTGATCATGCACTGATCACGTGGGTATCATGCACTGCTAACGTGGCTGATCATGAAATGATCACGCAGCTACCATGTACTGGTCACGTGACTGATCATGCACTGATCATGTGGCTGATCATGCACTGATCACGTGACTAATCATGCACTGATCACGTGACTAATCATGCACTGATCACGTGGCTATCATGCACTGATCACTTGGCTGGTCATACACTGATCACGCAGCTACCATGTACTGGTCACGTGACTGATCATGCACTGATCATGTGGCTGATCATGCACTGATCACGTGATTGATCATGCACTGATCACTTGGATATCATGCACTGATCACGTGGCTAATCATACAGTGTTCACGGGTCTGACCATGCACTTCTCACGTGGCTGATCATACACTGCTCACGTAACTGATCATGCACTGATCACGTAATTGATCATGCACTGATCACGTGGCTGATCATGCACTGAACACGTGACTGATCATGCACTGATCACGTGACTGATCAATCACTGATCACGTGGCTATCATGCACTGCTCACGTGGCTGATCATGCAGTGATCACGCAGCTACCATGTACTGGTTACATGACTGATCATGCACTGATCACCTGGCTTATCATGCATTCATCATGTGACTGATCATGTGCTGATCATGTTTGGTGTCACACACTGATCATGTGCATCTGGAGGCAATGAACAAAGAGCTGAGTAGGCAGGAATCAGTCAGCAGGCTATAATCATGGAACTCAGCTCTGAGAAATCATGCTGCTCAGCTGGCAATAATCAAGTAGATGAGCAGGCAGGAATTACGCAGCACAGGTGGCAATTGTCAAGGAGATGACAGGCAGGAATCGTGCAGCTCAGCTGGAAATTGTCAAGCAGATGAGCAGACAGTAATCACGCAGCTCAGCAGGCCCTGATCACGTGACTGATCATGCACTGATCATGTTTGCTATCATACACTGATCATGTGCCTCTGGAGGCAATAAACAAAGAGCTGAGTATTCACGAATCAAACAGTCAGCAGGCAAAAATCATGGAACTCAGCTGTGAGGAATCATGCTGCTCAGCTGGCAATAATCAAGCAGCTGAGCAGGCAGGAATTACACAGCACAGCTGGCAATTGTCAAGCAGATGACAGGCAGGAATCAGGCAGCTCAGCTGGCAATTGTCAAGCAGATGAGCAGACAGGAATCACGCAGCTCAGCAGGCCCTGATCACGTGACTGAGCATGCACTGTTCACTTGGCTGATCATACACTGATCACGTGATTGATCATGCACTGATCACTTGGATATCATGCACTGATCACGTGGCTGATCATACACTGTTCACGTGTCTGACCATGCACTGATCACATGGCTGATCATACACTGCTCACGTAACTGATCATGCACTGATCACGTAATTGATTCATGCACTGATCACGTGGCTGATCATGCAATGATCATGTAGCTACCATGTACTGGTCCTTGAGTGACCATTGCACTGATCACGTAATTGATCATGCACTGATCACGTGGCTGATCATGCACTGAACACGTGACTGATCATGCCACTGATCACGTCACTGATCACGTGACTGATCAATCCACTGGATTCCAACGTGGGCTATCAATAGCACTGCTCACAGTGGACTGATCAGCAATGCATCACGGCGCTACCAGTACTCGGTCCACATGACTGATCATGCACTGATCGACGGAAATTGCATCATGCACTGAATCACCTGGCCTTATCACCGCATTCATCATGTGACTGACATGTTGCCGATCATGTTTGGTGTCACACACTGATCATGTGCATCTGCAGGCAATGAACAAATAGCTGAGTAGGCAGAATCAGTCAGCAGGCTATAAATCATGGAACTCAGCTTTGAGAAATCATGCTGCTTCAGCTGGCAATAATGAAGTAGATGAGCAGGCAGGACTTATGCAGCACAGGTGGCAATTGTCAAGGAGATGACAGGCCGAAATCGTACAGCTCAGCTGGCAATTGTCAAGCAGATGAGCAGACAGTAATTCACGCAGCTCAGCAGGCCCTGATCACGTGACTGAGCATGCACTGTTCACGTGGCTGATCACACTCCTATCACGTGAATAATCATGCACTGATCACGTGGCTCTCATGCACTGATCACGTTGATTGCGCATGCACTGATCACGTAATTGTATGCACTGCACACGTGGCTATCATGCACTGATGACGTGGCTGATCATGCACTGATCACATAGCTATCTTTGCACTGATCACTTGGCTGATCATACACTCATCACGGGACCTGATCGTGCACTGATCACGGCACTATCATGCATTGTCTACATGACTCCACATGCACTGATCACGTGGATGATCATGCACTGATCACGTGACTGACCATGCACTGATCACGTGACTGATCCATTCACTGATCACGTGGCGTGATCATCACTGATCACGTAATTGATCATTCACTGGATCATTTGGTTTGATCATACACTGATCAGTGGCTGATCAGTACACTGATCACGTGACTGATCATGCACTGTCCGACTGAGTCACTGATACTGGCTACTCACTGATCCACTTGGCTTGGTCATACACTGATCACATTGACTGATCATGCACTGTTCACAGTGACTGATCATGTACTGGATCACGTGACTGATCATGCACTGATCACATTATTGATCATGCACTATTCACGTGGCCTGATCATGCAATGATCACGTGACTGACCATGCACTGATCACGTGACTTATCATCTACTTATCAGTTGGCTATCATGCACTGATTACTTGGCTGATCATACACTGATCACGTGACTGATAATGCACTGATCATCTGGCTATCATGCACTCATTACCTGGCTATTCGTGCACTTGATCACGTGGTTGATCATGCACTGATACCGTGACTGAGCATGGACTGATCACAATGACTATCATGTAGTGATCACGTGACTTAATGGCTCTGATCATGTGACTGATCATGCGCTGAATCATGTTTGTTATCATACACTGATCATAGTGCCTCTGGAGGCAATAAACAAAGAGCTGGTTAGCACGAATCAAACAGTCAGCAGGCAATAATCTTGGAACTCAGGTGTGAGGAATCATGCTGCTCAGCTGGCAATAATCAAGCAGTTGAGCAGGCAGGAATTATGCAGCACAGCTGGCAATTGTCAAGCAGATGACAGGCAGGAATCGTGCAGCTCAAATGGCAATTGTCAAGCAGATGAGCAGACAGTAATCACGCAGCTCAGCAGGGCCCTGATCACGTGACTGAGCATGCACTGTTCACGTGGCTGATCATACACTGATCACGTGATTGATCATGCACTGATCACGTGGCTATCATGCACTGATCACGTGGCTGATCATGCAATGATCACGTAGCTACCATGTACTGGTCACGTGACTGATCATGCACTGATCACGTAATTAATCATCCACTGATCACGTGACTGATCATGCACTGATCATGTGGCTATCATGCACTGCTACTTGGCTGATCATGCAATGATCACGCAGCTACCATGTACTTGTCACGTGACTGATCATGCAACTGATGACGTAATTGATCATGCACTGATCATTGTGGCTGATCATGCACTGATCACGTGACTGATCATGCACTGATCACGTGGCTATCATGCACTGATCACTTGCTGGTCATACACTGATCACGCAGCTACCATGTACTGGTCACGTGACTGATCATGCACTGATGACGTAATTGATCATGCACTGATCATGTGGCTGGATCATGCACTGATCACTTGACTGATCATGCAGCTGATCACTTGGCTGATCATGCACTGATCACGTGGCTATCATGCACTTATCACATGGCTGGTCATACACTGATCTTATAGCTACCATGTACCGGTCATGTGAATGATCATACACCCATCAGGTTACTGATCATGCACTGATCACGTGACTGATCATGCAGTGATCACGTGGCTATCATGCACTACTCACGTGGCTGATCATGCAATGATCATGTAGCTACCATGTACAGGTCCACGTGAATGATCATACACCCATCAGGTGACTGATCATGCACTGATCACGTAATTGATCATTCACTGATCAGGTGACTTATCATGCACTGTTCACGTGACTGATCATGCACTGATCACGTGACTGATCATGGCACTGATCTCGTTGCTATCATGGCACTGATCACGTCTATATCATGCACTGATCACATGACTGCCCATGCACTGATCACGTGGATGATCATACATAATCATGTGAAAGATCATGCACTGATCACGTGGCTGATCGGTGCACTGATACCGTGACTGAGCATGGACTGATCACATGACTATCATGTAGTGATCACGTGACTTAATGGCGCTGATCATGTGACTGATCATGCGCTGATTCATGTTGCTATCATACACTGATCATGTGCCTCTGGAGGCAATAACAAAGAGCTGAGTAGGCACGAATCATACAGTCAGCAGGCAATAATCATGGAACTCAGCTGTGAGGAATCATGCTGCTCAGCTGGCAATAATCAAGCAGCTGAGCAGGCAGGAAATTACGCAGCACAGCTGGCAATTGTCAAGCAGATGACAGGCCAGGAATCGTGCAGCTCAGCTGGCAATTGTCAAGCAGATGAGCAGACAGTAATCACGCAGCTCAGCAGGCCCTGATCAACGTGACTGAGCATGCACTGTTCACGTGGCTGATCATACACTTATCACGTGATTGATCATGCAATTGATCACTTGGATATCATGCACTGATCACGTGGCTGATCATAGACTGCTCACGTAACTGATCATGCACTGATCACGTGGCTATCATGCACTGAATCACGTGACTGATATGCACTGATCACGTGACTGACCATGCACTGATCACGTGACTGATCATGCACTGATGAGTTGGCAATCATGCACTGATTAACTTGGCTGATCATACACTGAATCACGTGACTGATAATCTGATCATCTGGCTATCGTGCACTCATTACCTGCTATGTGCACTGATCACGTGGTTGTCATACACTGATCACGAGACTGATCTTGCACTGATCACGTCTGTATCAATGCACTGATACACCTGACTGCCCATGCACTGATCACGTGGATAAACATACACTGATCATGTCACAGATCATGCAGTGATCACACGGCTATCATGCACTGCTTCACGTGGCTGATCATTGCAATGATCACGTAGCTACCATGTACTGGTCATGTGAGTGATCATGCACTGATCACGTAATTGATCATACACTGATCAGGTGACTTATCATGCATGGTTCACATGGCTGATCATGCAATGATCACATAGCTACCATGTACTGGTCACGTGACTATCATGGACTGATCACGTAATTGATCATGCACTGATCACGTGGCTGATCATACACTGATCACGTGACTGATCATGCCACTGATCACGTGGCTGATTATGCAATGATCACGTAGCTACCATGTACTGGTCCACGTGACTGATCATGCACTGATCACGTAATTGATCATGCACTGATCACGTGGCTGATCATGCAACTAATCACGTGACTGGTCATGCACTGATCACGTTGGCTGATCATGCACTGATCACGTGACTGATCATGCACACATCACGTGGCTATCATGCACTGCTCACGTGGCTGGTCATGCAATGATCACGTAGCTACCATATACTGGTCACGTGACTGATCATGCACTGATCACGTAAATGATCATGCACTGTTCCCATGACTGATCATGTACTGATCACGTGATTGTATGCACTGCTCACGTGGCTATCATGCACTGATGACGTGGCTGATCATGCACTGATCACGTAGCTATCTTGCACTGATCACTTGGCTGATCATGCAATGATCACGTAGCAACCATGTACTGGTCACGTGACTGGATCATGCACTGATCACGTAATTAATCCTGCACTGATCACCTGACTCATCATGCACTGATAAGGTGGCTGATCACACACGTATCACGTGACTGATCCTGCACTGATCACGTGGTTATCATACACTGATCACGTGGCTATCATGCACTGATCACGTGGCTATCATGCACTGATCACGTGACTGATCATGCACTGATCACATGACTGATCATACACTGTTCACGTGGCTGATCATGCAATGATCACGTGACTGACCATGCACTGATCACGTGACTGATCATCCACTGATCAGTTGGCTATCATGCACTGATTACTTGGCTGATCATACACTGATCACGTGACTGATAATGCACTGGTGATCTGGCTATCATGCACTCATTACCTGGCTATCGTGCACTGATCACGTGGTTGATCATGCACTGATACCGTGACTGAGCATGGACTGATCACATGACTATCATGTAGTGATCACGTGACTTAATGGCTCTGATCATGTGAATGATCATGCACTGATCATGTTTGCTATCATACACTGATCATTTGCCTCTGGACGCAATAAACAAAGAGCTGAGTAGGCACGAATCAAAGAGTCAGCAGGCAATAATCATGGAACTCAGCTGTGAGGAATCATGCTGCTCAGCTGGCAATAATCAAGCAGCTGAGCAGGCAGGAATTACGCAGCACAGCTGGCAATTGTCAAGCAGATGACAGGTAGGAATTGTGCAGCTCAGCTGGCAATTGTCAAGCAGATGAGCAGACAGTAATCACGCAGCTCAGCAGGCCCTGATCACGTGACTGAGCATGCACTGATCCCGTGGCTGATCATACACTGATCACGTGATTGATCATGCACTGATCACGTGGCTATCATGCACTGATCACGTGGCTGATCATGCAATGATCACGTAGCTACCATGTACTGGTCACGTGACTGATCATGCACTGGATCACGTAATTAATCATCCACTGATCACGTGACTGATCATGCACTGATCATGTGGCTATCATGCACTGCTACTTGGCTGATCATGCAATGATCACGCAGCTACCATGTACTTGTCACGTGACTGATCATGCAACTGATGACGTAATTGATCATGCACTGATCATGTGGCTGATCAATGCACTGATCACGTGACTGATCATGCACTGATCACGTGGCTATCATGCACTGATCACTTGCTGGTCATACACTGATCACGCAGCTACCATGTACTGGTCACGTGACTGATCATGCACTGATGACGTAATTGATCATGCACTGATCCATGTGGCTGATCATGCACTGATCACTTGACTGATCATGCACTGATCACTTGGCTGATCATGCACTGATCACGTGGCTATCATGCACTTATCACATGGCTGGTCATACACTGATCTTATAGCTACCATGTACCGGTCATGTGAATGATCATACACCCATCAGGTTACTGATCATGCACTGATCACGTGACTGATCATGCAGTGATCACGTGGCTATCGTGCACTACTCACGTGGCTGATCATGCAATGATCATGTAGCTACCAATGTACAGGTCACGTGAATGATCATTACACCCATCAGGTGACTGATTCAATGCACTGATCACGTAATTGATCATTCACTGATCAGGTGACTTATCATGCACTGTTCACGTGACTGATCATGCACTGATCACGTGACTGATCATGCACTGATCTCGTTGCTATCATGCACTGATCACGTCTATATCATGCACTGATCACATGACTGCCCATGCACTGATCACGTGGATGATCATACACTAATCATGTGAAAGATCATGCACTGATCACGTGGCTGATCGTGCACTGATACCGTGACTGAGCATGGACTGATCACATGACTATCATGTAGTGATCACGTGACTTAATGGCGCTGATCATGTGACTGATCATGCGCTGATCATGTTTGCTATCATACACTGATCATGTGCCTCTGGAGGCAATAAACAAAGAGATGAGTAGCCACGAATCAAACAGTCAGCAGGCAATAATCATGGAACTCAGCTGTGAGGAATCATGCTGCTCAGCTGGCAATAATCAAGGCAGCTGAGCAGGCAGGAATTACGCAGCACAGCTGGCAATTGTCAAGCAGATGACAGGCAGGAATCGTGCAGCTCAGCTGGCAATTGTCAAGCAGATGAGCAGACAGTAATCACGCAGCTCAGCAGGCCCTGATCACGTGACTGAGCATGCACTGTTCACGTGGCTGATCATACACTTATCACGTGATTGATCATGCATTGATCACTTGGATATCATGCACTGATCACGTGGCTGATCATAGACTGCTCACGTAACTGATCATGCACTGATCACGTGGCTATCATGCACTGATCACGTGACTGATCATGCACTGATCACGTGACTGACCATGCACTGATCACGTGACTGATCATGCACTGATGAGTTGGCAATCATGCACTGATTACTTGGCTGATCATACACTGATCACGTGACTGATAATGCCCTGATCATCTGGCTATCGTGCACTCATTACCTGGCTATCGTGCACTGATCACGTGGTTGATCATACACTGATCACGAGACTGATCTTGCACTGATCACGTCTGTATCATGCACTGATCACCTGACTGCCCATGCACTGATCACGTGGATAAACATACACTGATCATGTCACAGATCATGCAGTGATCACACGGCTATCATGCACTGCTCACGTGGCTGATCATGCAATGATCACGTAGCTACCATGTACTGGTCATGTGAGTGATCATGCACTGATCACGTAATTGATCATACACTGATCAGGTGACTTATCATGCATGGTTCACATGGCTGATCATGCAATGATCACATAGCTACCATGTACTGGTCACGTGACTATCATGGACTGATCACGTAATTGATCATGCACTGATCACGTGGCTGATCATACACTGATCACGTGACTGATCATGCACTGATCACGTGGCTGATTATGCAATGATCACGTAGCTACCATGTACTGGTCACGTGACTGATCATGCACTGATCACGTAATTGATCATGCACTGATCACGTGGCTGATCATGCACTAATCACGTGACTGGTCATGCACTGATCACGTGGCTGATCATGCACTGATCACGTGACTGATCATGCACACATCACGTGGCTATCATGCACTGCTCACGTGGCTGGTCATGCAATGATCACGTAGCTACCATATACTGGTCACGTGACTGATCATGCACTGATCACGTAAATGATCATGCACTGTTCCCATGACTGATCATGTACTGATCACGTGATTGTATGCACTGCTCACGTGGCTATCATGCACTGATGACGTGGCTGATCATGCACTGATCACGTAGCTATCTTGCACTGATCACTTGGCTGATCATGCAATGATCACGTAGCAACCATGTACTGGTTCACGTGACTGATCATGCACTGATCACGTAATTAATCCTGCACTGATCACCTGACTCATCATGCACTGATAAGGTGGCTGATCACACACGTATCACGTGACTGATCCTGCACTGATCACGTGGTTATCATACACTGATCACGTGGCTATCATGCACTGATCACGTGGCTATCATGCACTGATCACGTGACTGATCATGCACTGATCACATTATTGATCATGCACTATTCACGTGGCTGATCATGCAATGATCACGTGACTGACCATGCACTGATCACGTGACTGATCATCTACTGATCAGTTGGCTATCATGCACTGATTACTTGGCTGATCATACACTGATCACGTGACTGATAATGCACTGATCATCTGGCTATCATGCACTCATTACCTGGCTATCGTGCACTGATCACGTGGTTGATCATGCACTGATACCGTGACTGAGCATGGACTGATCACATGACTATCATGTAGTGATCACGTGACTTAATGGCTCTGATCATGTGACTGATCATGCGCTGATCATGTTTGTTATCATACACTGATCATGTGCCTCTGGAGGCAATAAACAAAGAGCTGAGTAGGCACGAATCAAACAGTCAGCAGGCAATAATCTTGGAACTCAGGTGTGAGGAATCATGCTGCTCAGCTGGCAATAATCAAGCAGTTGAGCAGGCAGGAATTACGCAGCACAGCTGGCAATTGTCAAGCAGATGACAGGCAGGAATCGTGCAGCTCAAATGGCAATTGTCAAGCAGATGAGCAGACAGTAATCACGCAGCTCAGCAGGCCCTGATCACGTGACTGAGCATGCACTGTTCACGTGGCTGATCATACACTGATCACGTGATTGATCATGCACTGATCACGTGGCTATCATGCACTGATCACGTGGCTGATCATGCAATGATCACGTAGCTACCATGTACTGGTCACGTGACTGATCATGCACTGATCACGTAATTAATCATCCACTGATCACGTGACTGATCATGCACTGATCATGTGGCTATCATGCACTGCTACTTGGCTGATCATGCAATGATCACGCAGCTACCATGTACTGGTCACGTGACTGATCATGCACTGATGACGTAATTGATCATGCACTGATCATGTGGCTGATCATGCACTGATCACGTGACTGATCATGCACTGATCACGTGGCTATCATGCACTGATCACTTGCTGGTCATACACTGATCACGCAGCTACCATGTACTGGTCACGTGACTGATCATGCACTGATGACGTAATTGATCATGCACTGATCATGTGGCTGATCATGCACTGATCACTTGACTGATCATGCACTGATCACTTGGCTGATCATGCACTGATCACGTGGCTATCATGCACTTATCACATGGCTGGTCATACACTGATCTTATAGCTACCATGTACCGGTCATGTGAATGATCATACACCCATCAGGTTACTGATCATGCACTGATCACGTGACTGATCATGCAGTGATCACGTGGCTATCGTGCACTACTCACGTGGCTGATCATGCAATGATCATGTAGCTACCATGTACAGGTCACGTGAATGATCATACACCCATCAGGTGACTGATCATGCACTGATCACGTAATTGATCATTCACTGATCAGGTGACTTATCATGCACTGTTCACGTGACTGATCATGCACTGATCACGTGACTGATCATGCACTGATCTCGTTGCTATCATGCACTGATCACGTCTATATCATGCACTGATCACATGACTGCCCATGCACTGATCACGTGGATGATCATACACTAATCATGTGAAAGATCATGCACTGATCACGTGGCTGATCGTGCACTGATACCGTGACTGAGCATGGACTGATCACATGACTATCATGTAGTGATCACGTGACTTAATGGCGCTGATCATGTGACTTATCATGCGCTGATCATGTTTGCTATCATACACTGATCATGTGCCTCTGGAGGCAATAAACAAAGAGCTGAGTAGGCACGAATCATACAGTCAGCAGGCAATAATCATGGAACTCAGCTGTGAGGAATCATGCTGCTCAGCTGGCAATAATCAAGCAGCTGAGCAGGCAGGAATTACGCAGCACAGCTGGCAATTGTCAAGCAGATGACAGGCAGGAATCGTGCAGCTCAGCTGGCAATTGTCAAGCAGATGAGCAGACAGTAATCACGCAGCTCAGCAGGCCCTGATCACGTGACTGAGCATGCACTGTTCACGTGGCTGATCATACACTTATCACGTGATTGATCATGCATTGATCACTTGGATATCATGCACTGATCACGTGGCTGATCATAGACTGCTCACGTAACTGATCATGCACTGATCACGTGGCTATCATGCACTGATCACGTGACTGATCATGCACTGATCACGTGACTGACCATGCACTGATCACGTGACTGATCATGCACTGATGAGTTGGCAATCATGCACTGATTACTTGGCTGATCATACACTGATCACGTGACTGATAATGCCCTGATCATCTGGCTATCGTGCACTCATTACCTGGCTATCGTGCACTGATCACGTGGTTGATCATACACTGATCACGAGACTGATCTTGCACTGATCACGTCTGTATCATGCACTGATCACCTGACTGCCCATGCACTGATCACGTGGATAAACATACACTGATCATGTCACAGATCATGCAGTGATCACACGGCTATCATGCACTGCTCACGTGGCTGATCATGCAATGATCACGTAGCTACCATGTACTGGTCATGTGAGTGATCATGCACTGATCACGTAATTGATCATACACTGATCAGGTGACTTATCATGCATGGTTCACATGGCTGATCATGCAATGATCACATAGCTACCATGTACTGGTCACGTGACTATCATGGACTGATCACGTAATTGATCATGCACTGATCACGTGGCTGATCATACACTGATCACGTGACTGATCATGCACTGATCACGTGGCTGATTATGCAATGATCACGTAGCTACCATGTACTGGTCACGTGACTGATCATGCACTGATCACGTAATTGATCATGCACTGATCACGTGGCTGATCATGCACTAATCACGTGACTGGTCATGCACTGATCACGTGGCTGATCATGCACTGATCACGTGACTGATCATGCACACATCACGTGGCTATCATGCACTGCTCACGTGGCTGGTCATGCAATGATCACGTAGCTACCATATACTGGTCACGTGACTGATCATGCACTGATCACGTAAATGATCATGCACTGTTCCCATGACTGATCATGTACTGATCACGTGATTGTATGCACTGCTCACGTGGCTATCATGCACTGATGACGTGGCTGATCATGCACTGATCACGTAGCTATCTTGCACTGATCACTTGGCTGATCATGCAATGATCACGTAGCAACCATGTACTGGTCACGTGACTGATCATGCACTGATCACGTAATTAATCCTGCACTGATCACCTGACTCATCATGCACTGATAAGGTGGCTGATCACACACGTATCACGTGACTGATCCTGCACTGATCACGTGGTTATCATACACTGATCACGTGGCTATCATGCACTGATCACGTGGCTATCATGCACTGATCACGTGGCTGATCATGCAATGATCACGTAGCTACCATGTACTGGTCTCGTGACTGATCTTGCACTGATCACGTAATTGATCATGCACTGATCACGTGGGTATCATGCACTGCTAACGTGGCTGATCATGAAATGATCACGCAGCTACCATGTACTGGTCACGTGACTGATCATGCACTGATCATGTGGCTGATCATGCACTGATCACGTGACTAATCATGCACTGATCACGTGACTAATCATGCACTGATCACGTGGCTATCATGCACTGATCACTTGGCTGGTCATACACTGATCACGCAGCTACCATGTACTGGTCACGTGACTGATCATGCACTGATCATGTGGCTGATCATGCACTGATCACGTGATTGATCATGCACTGATCACTTGGATATCATGCACTGATCACGTGGCTAATCATACAGTGTTCACGGGTCTGACCATGCACTTCTCACGTGGCTGATCATACACTGCTCACGTAACTGATCATGCACTGATCACGTAATTGATCATGCACTGATCACGTGGCTGATCATGCACTGAACACGTGACTGATCATGCACTGATCACGTGACTGATCAATCACTGATCACGTGGCTATCATGCACTGCTCACGTGGCTGATCATGCAGTGATCACGCAGCTACCATGTACTGGTTACATGACTGATCATGCACTGATCACCTGGCTTATCATGCATTCATCATGTGACTGATCATGTGCTGATCATGTTTGGTGTCACACACTGATCATGTGCATCTGGAGGCAATGAACAAAGAGCTGAGTAGGCAGGAATCAGTCAGCAGGCTATAATCATGGAACTCAGCTCTGAGAAATCATGCTGCTCAGCTGGCAATAATCAAGTAGATGAGCAGGCAGGAATTACGCAGCACAGGTGGCAATTGTCAAGGAGATGACAGGCAGGAATCGTGCAGCTCAGCTGGAAATTGTCAAGCAGATGAGCAGACAGTAATCACGCAGCTCAGCAGGCCCTGATCACGTGACTGATCATGCACTGATCATGTTTGCTATCATACACTGATCATGTGCCTCTGGAGGCAATAAACAAAGAGCTGAGTATTCACGAATCAAACAGTCAGCAGGCAAAAATCATGGAACTCAGCTGTGAGGAATCATGCTGCTCAGCTGGCAATAATCAAGCAGCTGAGCAGGCAGGAATTACACAGCACAGCTGGCAATTGTCAAGCAGATGACAGGCAGGAATCAGGCAGCTCAGCTGGCAATTGTCAAGCAGATGAGCAGACAGGAATCACGCAGCTCAGCAGGCCCTGATCACGTGACTGAGCATGCACTGTTCACTTGGCTGATCATACACTGATCACGTGATTGATCATGCACTGATCACTTGGATATCATGCACTGATCACGTGGCTGATCATACACTGTTCACGTGTCTGACCATGCACTGATCACATGGCTGATCATACACTGCTCACGTAACTGATCATGCACTGATCACGTAATTGATCATGCACTGATCACGTGGCTGATCATGCAATGATCATGTAGCTACCATGTACTGGTCCCTTGAGTGACCATGCACTGATCACGTAATTGATCATGCACTGATCACGTGGCTGATCATGCACTGAACACGTGACTGATCATGCACTGATCACGTCACTGATCATGCACTGATCACGTGGCTATCATGCACTGCTCACGTGGCTGATCATGCAATGATCACGCAGCTACCATGTACTGGTCACATGACTGATCATGCACTGATCACGGAATTGATCATGCACTGATCACCTGGCTTATCATGCATTCATCATGTGACTGATCATGTGCTGATCATGTTTGGTGTCACACACTGATCATGTGCATCTGCAGGCAATGAACAAATAGCTGAGTAGGCAGGAATCAGTCAGCAGGCTATAATCATGGAACTCAGCTTTGAGAAATCATGCTGCTCAGCTGGCAATAATGAAGTAGATGAGCAGGCAGGACTTATGCAGCACAGGTGGCAATTGTCAAGGAGATGACAGGCCGAAATCGTACAGCTCAGCTGGCAATTGTCAAGCAGATGAGCAGACAGTAATCACGCAGCTCAGCAGGCCCTGATCACGTGACTGAGCATGCACTGTTCACGTGGCTGATCACACTCCTATCACGTGAATAATCATGCACTGATCACGTGGCTCTCATGCACTGATCACGTGATTGCGCATGCACTGATCACGTAATTGTATGCACTGCACACGTGGCTATCATGCACTGATGACGTGGCTGATCATGCACTGATCACATAGCTATCTTGCACTGATCACTTGGCTGATCATACACTCATCACGGGACTGATCGTGCACTGATCACGGCACTATCATGCATTGTCTACATGACTCCACATGCACTGATCACGTGGATGATCATGCACTGATCACGTGACTGACCATGCACTGATCACGTGACTGATCATTCACTGATCACGTGGCTGATCATGCACTGATCACGTAATTGATCATTCACTGATCATTTGGTTGATCATACACTGATCACGTGGCTGATCATACACTGATCACGTGACTGATCATGCACTGGTCACGTGACTGATCATGCACTGATCACGTGGCTATCATGCACTGATCACTTGGCTGGTCATACACTGATCACATGACTGATCATGCACTGTTCACGTGACTGATCATGTACTGATCACGTGACTGATCATGCACTGATCACATTATTGATCATGCACTATTCACGTGGCTGATCATGCAATGATCACGTGACTGACCATGCACTGATCACGTGACTGATCATCTACTGATCAGTTGGCTATCATGCACTGATTACTTGGCTGATCATACACTGATCACGTGACTGATAATGCACTGATCATCTGGCTATCATGCACTCATTACCTGGCTATCGTGCACTGATCACGTGGTTGATCATGCACTGATACCGTGACTGAGCATGGACTGATCACATGACTATCATGTAGTGATCACGTGACTTAATGGCTCTGATCATGTGACTGATCATGCGCTGATCATGTTTGTTATCATACACTGATCATGTGCCTCTGGAGGCAATAAACAAAGAGCTGAGTAGGCACGAATCAAACAGTCAGCAGGCAATAATCATGGAACTCAGGTGTGAGGAATCATGCTGCTCAGCTGGCAATAATCAAGCAGTTGAGCAGGCAGGAATTACGCAGCACAGCTGGCAATTGTCAAGCAGATGACAGGCAGGAATCGTGCAGCTCAAATGGCAATTGTCAAGCAGATGAGCAGACAGTAATCACGCAGCTCAGCAGGCCCTGATCACGTGACTGAGCATGCACTGTTCACGTGGCTGATCATACACTGATCACGTGATTGATCATGCACTGATCACGTGGCTATCATGCACTGATCACGTGGCTGATCATGCAATGATCACGTAGCTACCATGTACTGGTCACGTGACTGATCATGCACTGATCACGTAATTAATCATCCACTGATCACGTGACTGATCATGCACTGATCATGTGGCTATCATGCACTGCTACTTGGCTGATCATGCAATGATCACGCAGCTACCATGTACTTGTCACGTGACTGATCATGCACTGATGACGTAATTGATCATGCACTGATCATGTGGCTGATCATGCACTGATCACGTGACTGATCATGCACTGATCACGTGGCTATCATGCACTGATCACTTGCTGGTCATACACTGATCACGCAGCTACCATGTACTGGTCACGTGACTGATCATGCACTGATGACGTAATTGATCATGCACTGATCATGTGGCTGATCATGCACTGATCACTTGACTGATCATGCACTGATCACTTGGCTGATCATGCACTGATCACGTGGCTATCATGCACTTATCACATGGCTGGTCATACACTGATCTTATAGCTACCATGTACCGGTCATGTGAATGATCATACACCCATCAGGTTACTGATCATGCACTGATCACGTGACTGATCATGCAGTGATCACGTGGCTATCGTGCACTACTCACGTGGCTGATCATGCAATGATCATGTAGCTACCATGTACAGGTCACGTGAATGATCATACACCCATCAGGTGACTGATCATGCACTGATCACGTAATTGATCATTCACTGATCAGGTGACTTATCATGCACTGTTCACGTGACTGATCATGCACTGATCACGTGACTGATCATGCACTGATCTCGTTGCTATCATGCACTGATCACGTCTATATCATGCACTGATCACATGACTGCCCATGCACTGATCACGTGGATGATCATACACTAATCATGTGAAAGATCATGCACTGATCACGTGGCTGATCGTGCACTGATACCGTGACTGAGCATGGACTGATCACATGACTATCATGTAGTGATCACGTGACTTAATGGCGCTGATCATGTGACTGATCATGCGCTGATCATGTTTGCTATCATACACTGATCATGTGCCTCTGGAGGCAATAAACAAAGAGCTGAGTAGGCACGAATCATACAGTCAGCAGGCAATAATCATGGAACTCAGCTGTGAGGAATCATGCTGCTCAGCTGGCAATAATCAAGCAGCTGAGCAGGCAGGAATTACGCAGCACAGCTGGCAATTGTCAAGCAGATGACAGGCAGGAATCGTGCAGCTCAGCTGGCAATTGTCAAGCAGATGAGCAGACAGTAATCACGCAGCTCAGCAGGCCCTGATCACGTGACTGAGCATGCACTGTTCACGTGGCTGATCATACACTTATCACGTGATTGATCATGCATTGATCACTTGGATATCATGCACTGATCACGTGGCTGATCATAGACTGCTCACGTAACTGATCATGCACTGATCACGTGGCTATCATGCACTGATCACGTGACTGATCATGCACTGATCACGTGACTGACCATGCACTGATCACGTGACTGATCATGCACTGATGAGTTGGCAATCATGCACTGATTACTTGGCTGATCATACACTGATCACGTGACTGATAATGCCCTGATCATCTGGCTATCGTGCACTCATTACCTGGCTATCGTGCACTGATCACGTGGTTGATCATACACTGATCACGAGACTGATCTTGCACTGATCACGTCTGTATCATGCACTGATCACCTGACTGCCCATGCACTGATCACGTGGATAAACATACACTGATCATGTCACAGATCATGCAGTGATCACACGGCTATCATGCACTGCTCACGTGGCTGATCATGCAATGATCACGTAGCTACCATGTACTGGTCATGTGAGTGATCATGCACTGATCACGTAATTGATCATACACTGATCAGGTGACTTATCATGCATGGTTCACATGGCTGATCATGCAATGATCACATAGCTACCATGTACTGGTCACGTGACTATCATGGACTGATCACGTAATTGATCATGCACTGATCACGTGGCTGATCATACACTGATCACGTGACTGATCATGCACTGATCACGTGGCTGATTATGCAATGATCACGTAGCTACCATGTACTGGTCACGTGACTGATCATGCACTGATCACGTAATTGATCATGCACTGATCACGTGGCTGATCATGCACTAATCACGTGACTGGTCATGCACTGATCACGTGGCTGATCATGCACTGATCACGTGACTGATCATGCACACATCACGTGGCTATCATGCACTGCTCACGTGGCTGGTCATGCAATGATCACGTAGCTACCATATACTGGTCACGTGACTGATCATGCACTGATCACGTAAATGATCATGCACTGTTCCCATGACTGATCATGTACTGATCACGTGATTGTATGCACTGCTCACGTGGCTATCATGCACTGATGACGTGGCTGATCATGCACTGATCACGTAGCTATCTTGCACTGATCACTTGGCTGATCATGCAATGATCACGTAGCAACCATGTACTGGTCACGTGACTGATCATGCACTGATCACGTAATTAATCCTGCACTGATCACCTGACTCATCATGCACTGATAAGGTGGCTGATCACACACGTATCACGTGACTGATCCTGCACTGATCACGTGGTTATCATACACTGATCACGTGGCTATCATGCACTGATCACGTGGCTATCATGCACTGATCACGTGGCTGATCATGCAATGATCACGTAGCTACCATGTACTGGTCTCGTGACTGATCTTGCACTGATCACGTAATTGATCATGCACTGATCACGTGGGTATCATGCACTGCTAACGTGGCTGATCATGAAATGATCACGCAGCTACCATGTACTGGTCACGTGACTGATCATGCACTGATCATGTGGCTGATCATGCACTGATCACGTGACTAATCATGCACTGATCACGTGACTAATCATGCACTGATCACGTGGCTATCATGCACTGATCACTTGGCTGGTCATACACTGATCACGCAGCTACCATGTACTGGTCACGTGACTGATCATGCACTGATCATGTGGCTGATCATGCACTGATCACGTGATTGATCATGCACTGATCACTTGGATATCATGCACTGATCACGTGGCTAATCATACAGTGTTCACGGGTCTGACCATGCACTTCTCACGTGGCTGATCATACACTGCTCACGTAACTGATCATGCACTGATCACGTAATTGATCATGCACTGATCACGTGGCTGATCATGCACTGAACACGTGACTGATCATGCACTGATCACGTGACTGATCAATCACTGATCACGTGGCTATCATGCACTGCTCACGTGGCTGATCATGCAGTGATCACGCAGCTACCATGTACTGGTTACATGACTGATCATGCACTGATCACCTGGCTTATCATGCATTCATCATGTGACTGATCATGTGCTGATCATGTTTGGTGTCACACACTGATCATGTGCATCTGGAGGCAATGAACAAAGAGCTGAGTAGGCAGGAATCAGTCAGCAGGCTATAATCATGGAACTCAGCTCTGAGAAATCATGCTGCTCAGCTGGCAATAATCAAGTAGATGAGCAGGCAGGAATTACGCAGCACAGGTGGCAATTGTCAAGGAGATGACAGGCAGGAATCGTGCAGCTCAGCTGGAAATTGTCAAGCAGATGAGCAGACAGTAATCACGCAGCTCAGCAGGCCCTGATCACGTGACTGATCATGCACTGATCATGTTTGCTATCATACACTGATCATGTGCCTCTGGAGGCAATAAACAAAGAGCTGAGTATTCACGAATCAAACAGTCAGCAGGCAAAAATCATGGAACTCAGCTGTGAGGAATCATGCTGCTCAGCTGGCAATAATCAAGCAGCTGAGCAGGCAGGAATTACACAGCACAGCTGGCAATTGTCAAGCAGATGACAGGCAGGAATCAGGCAGCTCAGCTGGCAATTGTCAAGCAGATGAGCAGACAGGAATCACGCAGCTCAGCAGGCCCTGATCACGTGACTGAGCATGCACTGTTCACTTGGCTGATCATACACTGATCACGTGATTGATCATGCACTGATCACTTGGATATCATGCACTGATCACGTGGCTGATCATACACTGTTCACGTGTCTGACCATGCACTGATCACATGGCTGATCATACACTGCTCACGTAACTGATCATGCACTGATCACGTAATTGATCATGCACTGATCACGTGGCTGATCATGCAATGATCATGTAGCTACCATGTACTGGTCCCTTGAGTGACCATGCACTGATCACGTAATTGATCATGCACTGATCACGTGGCTGATCATGCACTGAACACGTGACTGATCATGCACTGATCACGTGACTGATCATGCACTGATCACGTGGCTATCATGCACTGCTCACGTGGCTGATCATGCAATGATCACGCAGCTACCATGTACTGGTCACATGACTGATCATGCACTGATCACGTAATTGATCATGCACTGATCACCTGGCTTATCATGCATTCATCATGTGACTGATCATGTGCTGATCATGTTTGGTGTCACACACTGATCATGTGCATCTGCAGGCAATGAACAAATAGCTGAGTAGGCAGGAATCAGTCAGCAGGCTATAATCATGGAACTCAGCTTTGAGAAATCATGCTGCTCAGCTGGCAATAATGAAGTAGATGAGCAGGCAGGACTTATGCAGCACAGGTGGCAATTGTCAAGGAGATGACAGGCCGAAATCGTACAGCTCAGCTGGCAATTGTCAAGCAGATGAGCAGACAGTAATCACGCAGCTCAGCAGGCCCTGATCACGTGACTGAGCATGCACTGTTCACGTGGCTGATCACACTCCTATCACGTGAATAATCATGCACTGATCACGTGGCTCTCATGCACTGATCACGTGATTGCGCATGCACTGATCACGTAATTGTATGCACTGCTCACGTGGCTATCATGCACTGATGACGTGGCTGATCATGCACTGATCACATAGCTATCTTGCACTGATCACTTGGCTGATCATACACTCATCACGGGACTGATCGTGCACTGATCACGGCACTATCATGCATTGTCTACATGACTCCACATGCACTGATCACGTGGATGATCATGCACTGATCACGTGACTGACCATGCACTGATCACGTGACTGATCATTCACTGATCACGTGGCTGATCATGCACTGATCACGTAATTGATCATTCACTGATCATTTGGTTGATCATACACTGATCACGTGGCTGATCATACACTGATCACGTGACTGATCATGCACTGGTCACGTGACTGATCATGCACTGATCACGTGGCTATCATGCACTGATCACTTGGCTGGTCATACACTGATCACATGACTGATCATGCACTGTTCACGTGACTGATCATGTACTGATCACGTGACTGATCATGCACTGATCACATTATTGATCATGCACTATTCACGTGGCTGATCATGCAATGATCACGTGACTGACCATGCACTGATCACGTGACTGATCATCTACTGATCAGTTGGCTATCATGCACTGATTACTTGGCTGATCATACACTGATCACGTGACTGATAATGCACTGATCATCTGGCTATCATGCACTCATTACCTGGCTATCGTGCACTGATCACGTGGTTGATCATGCACTGATACCGTGACTGAGCATGGACTGATCACATGACTATCATGTAGTGATCACGTGACTTAATGGCTCTGATCATGTGACTGATCATGCGCTGATCATGTTTGTTATCATACACTGATCATGTGCCTCTGGAGGCAATAAACAAAGAGCTGAGTAGGCACGAATCAAACAGTCAGCAGGCAATAATCATGGAACTCAGGTGTGAGGAATCATGCTGCTCAGCTGGCAATAATCAAGCAGTTGAGCAGGCAGGAATTACGCAGCACAGCTGGCAATTGTCAAGCAGATGACAGGCAGGAATCGTGCAGCTCAAATGGCAATTGTCAAGCAGATGAGCAGACAGTAATCACGCAGCTCAGCAGGCCCTGATCACGTGACTGAGCATGCACTGTTCACGTGGCTGATCATACACTGATCACGTGATTGATCATGCACTGATCACGTGGCTATCATGCACTGATCACGTGGCTGATCATGCAATGATCACGTAGCTACCATGTACTGGTCACGTGACTGATCATGCACTGATCACGTAATTAATCATCCACTGATCACGTGACTGATCATGCACTGATCATGTGGCTATCATGCACTGCTACTTGGCTGATCATGCAATGATCACGCAGCTACCATGTACTGGTCACGTGACTGATCATGCACTGATGACGTAATTGATCATGCACTGATCATGTGGCTGATCATGCACTGATCACGTGACTGATCATGCACTGATCACGTGGCTATCATGCACTGATCACTTGCTGGTCATACACTGATCACGCAGCTACCATGTACTGGTCACGTGACTGATCATGCACTGATGACGTAATTGATCATGCACTGATCATGTGGCTGATCATGCACTGATCACTTGACTGATCATGCACTGATCACTTGGCTGATCATGCACTGATCACGTGGCTATCATGCACTTATCACATGGCTGGTCATACACTGATCTTATAGCTACCATGTACCGGTCATGTGAATGATCATACACCCATCAGGTTACTGATCATGCACTGATCACGTGACTGATCATGCAGTGATCACGTGGCTATCGTGCACTACTCACGTGGCTGATCATGCAATGATCATGTAGCTACCATGTACAGGTCACGTGAATGATCATACACCCATCAGGTGACTGATCATGCACTGATCACGTAATTGATCATTCACTGATCAGGTGACTTATCATGCACTGTTCACGTGACTGATCATGCACTGATCACGTGACTGATCATGCACTGATCTCGTTGCTATCATGCACTGATCACGTCTATATCATGCACTGATCACATGACTGCCCATGCACTGATCACGTGGATGATCATACACTAATCATGTGAAAGATCATGCACTGATCACGTGGGCTGATCGTGCACTGATACCGTGACTGAGCATGGACTGATCACATGACTATCATGTAGTGATCACGTGACTTAATGGCGCTGATCATGTGACTTATCATGCGCTGATCATGTTTGCTATCATACACTGATCATGTGCCTCTGGAGGCAATAAACAAAGAGCTGAGTAGGCACGAATCATACAGTCAGCAGGCAATAATCATGGAACTCAGCTGTGAGGAATCATGCTGCTCAGCTGGCAATAATCAAGCAGCTGAGCAGGCAGGAATTACGCAGCACAGCTGGCAATTGTCAAGCAGATGACAGGCAGGAATCGTGCAGCTCAGCTGGCAATTGTCAAGCAGATGAGCAGACAGTAATCACGGCAGCTCAGCAGGCCCTGATCACGTGACTGAGCATGCACTGTTCACGTGGCTGATCATACACTTATCACGTGATTGATCATGCATTGATCACTTGGATATCATGCACTGATCACGTGGCTGATCATAGACTGCTCACGTAACTGATCATGCACTGATCACGTGGCTATCATGCACTGATCACGTGACTGATCATGCACTGATCACGTGACTGACCATGCACTGATCACGTGACTGATCATGCACTGATGAGTTGGCAATCATGCACTGATTACTTGGCTGATCATACACTGATCACGTGACTGATAATGCCCTGATCATCTGGCTATCGTGCACTCATTACCTGGCTATCGTGCACTGATCACGTGGTTGATCATACACTGATCACGAGACTGATCTTGCACTGATCACGTCTGTATCATGCACTGATCACCTGACTGCCCATGCACTGATCACGTGGATAAACATACACTGATCATGTCACAGATCATGCAGTGATCACACGGCTATCATGCACTGCTCACGTGCTGATCAAGCAATGATCACGTAGCTACCATGTACTGGTCATGTGAGTGATCATGCACTGATCACGTAATTGATCATACACTGATCAGGTGACTTATCATGCATGGTTCACATGGCTGATCATGCAATGATCACATAGCTACCATGTACTGGTCACGTGACTATCATGGACTGATCACGTAATTGATCATGCACTGATCACGTGGCTGATCATACACTGATCACGTGACTGATCATGCACTGATCACGTGGCTGATTATGCAATGATCACGTAGCTACCATGTACTGGTCACGTGACTGATCATGCACTGATCACGTAATTGATCATGCACTGATCACGTGGCTGATCATGCACTAATCACGTGACTGGTCATGCACTGATCACGTGGCTGATCATGCACTGATCACGTGACTGATCATGCACACATCACGTGGCTATCATGCACTGCTCACGTGGCTGGTCATGCAATGATCACGTAGCTACCATATACTGGTCACGTGACTGATCATGCACTGATCACGTAAATGATCATGCACTGTTCCCATGACTGATCATGTACTGATCACGTGATTGTATGCACTGCTCACGTGGCTATCATGCACTGATGACGTGGCTGATCATGCACTGATCACGTAGCTATCTTGCACTGATCACTTGGCTGATCATGCAATGATCACGTAGCAACCATGTACTGGTCACGTGACTGATCATGCACTGATCACGTAATTAATCCTGCACTGATCACCTGACTCATCATGCACTGATAAGGTGGCTGATCACACACGTATCACGTGACTGATCCTGCACTGATCACGTGGTTATCATACACTGATCACGTGGCTATCATGCACTGATCACGTGGCTATCATGCACTGATCACGTGGCTGATCATGCAATGATCACGTAGCTACCATGTACTGGTCTCGTGACTGATCTTGCACTGATCACGTAATTGATCATGCACTGATCACGTGGGTATCATGCACTGCTAACGTGGCTGATCATGAAATGATCACGCAGCTACCATGTACTGGTCACGTGACTGATCATGCACTGATCATGTGGCTGATCATGCACTGATCACGTGACTAATCATGCACTGATCACGTGACTAATCATGCACTGATCACGTGGCTATCATGCACTGATCACTTGGCTGGTCATACACTGATCACGCAGCTACCATGTACTGGTCCACGCGACTGATCATGCACTGATCATGTGGCTGATCATGCACTGATCACGTGATTGATCATGCACTGATCACTTGGATATCATGCACTGATCACGTGGCTAATCATACAGTGTTCACGGGTCTGACCATGCACTTCTCACGTGGCTGATCATACACTGCTCACGTAACTGATCATGCACTGATCACGTAATTGATCATGCACTGATCACGTGGCTGATCATGCACTGAACACGTGACTGATCATGCACTGATCACGTGACTGATCAATCACTGATCACGTGGCTATCATGCACTGCTCACGTGGCTGATCATGCAGTGATCACGCAGCTACCATGTACTGGTTACATGACTGATCATGCACTGATCACCTGGCTTATCATGCATTCATCATGTGACTGATCATGTGCTGATCATGTTTGGTGTCACACACTGATCATGTGCATCTGGAGGCAATGAACAAAGAGCTGAGTAGGCAGGAATCAGTCAGCAGGCTATAATCATGGAACTCAGCTCTGAGAAATCATGCTGCTCAGCTGGCAATAATCAAGTAGATGAGCAGGCAGGAATTACGCAGCACAGGTGGCAATTGTCAAGGAGATGACAGGCAGGAATCGTGCAGCTCAGCTGGAAATTGTCAAGCAGATGAGCAGACAGTAATCACGCAGCTCAGCAGGCCCTGATCACGTGACTGATCATGCACTGATCATGTTTGCTATCATACACTGATCATGTGCCTCTGGAGGCAATAAACAAAGAGCTGAGTATTCACGAATCAAACAGTCAGCAGGCAAAAATCATGGAACTCAGCTGTGAGGAATCATGCTGCTCAGCTGGCAATAATCAAGCAGCTGAGCAGGCAGGAATTACACAGCACAGCTGCAATTGTCAAGCAGATGACAGGCAGGAATCAGGCAGCTCAGCTGGCAATTGTCAAGCAGATGAGCAGACAGGAATCACGCAGCTCAGCAGGCCCTGATCACGTGACTGAGCATGCACTGTTCACTTGGCTGATCATGCACTGATCACGTGATTGATCATGCACTGATCACTTGGATATCATGCACTGATCACGTGGCTGATCATACACTGTTCACGTGTCTGACCATGCACTGATCACATGGCTGATCATACACTGCTCACGTAACTGATCATGCACTGATCACGTAATTGATCATGCACTGATCACGTGGCTGATCATGCAATGATCATGTAGCTACCATGTACTGGTCCCTTGAGTGACCATGCACTGATCACGTAATTGATCATGCACTGATCACGTGGCTGATCATGCACTGAACACGTGACTGATCATGCACTGATCACGTGACTGATCATGCACTGATCACGTGGCTATCATGCACTGCTCACGTGGCTGATCATGCAATGATCACGCAGCTACCATGTACTGGTCACATGACTGATCATGCACTGATCACGGAATTGATCATGCACTGATCACCTGGCTTATCATGCATTCATCATGTGACTGATCATGTGCTGATCATGTTTGGTGTCACACACTGATCATGTGCATCTGCAGGCAATGAACAAATAGCTGAGTAGGCAGGAAATCAGTCAGCAGGCTATAATCATGGAACTCAGCTTTGAGAAATCATGCTGCTCAGCTGGCAATAATGAAGTAGATGAGCAGGCAGGACTTATGCAGCACAGGTGGCAATTGTCAAGGAGATGACAGGCCGAAATCGTACAGCTCAGCTGGCAATTGTCAAGCAGATGAGCAGACAGTAATCACGCAGCTCAGCAGGCCCTGATCACGTGACTGAGCATGCACTGTTCACGTGCTGATCACACTCCTATCACGTGAATAATCATGCACTGATCACGTGGCTCTCATGCACTGATCACGTGATTGCGCATGCACTGATCACGTAATTGTATGCACTGCACACGTGGCTATCATGCACTGATGACGTGGCTGATCATGCACTGATCACATAGCTATCTTGCACTGATCACTTGGCTGATCATACACTCATCACGGGACTGATCGTGCACTGATCACGGCACTATCATGCATTGTCTACATGACTCCACATGCACTGATCACGTGGATGATCATGCACTGATCACGTGACTGACCATGCACTGATCACGTGACTGATCATTCACTGATCACGTGGCTGATCATGCACTGATCACGTAATTGATCATTCACTGATCATTTGGTTGATCATACACTGATCACGTGGCTGATCATACACTGATCACGTGACTGATCATGCACTGGTCACGTGACTGATCATGCACTGATCACGTGGCTATCATGCACTGATCACTTGGCTGGTCATACACTGATCACATGACTGATCATGCACTGTTCACGTGACTGATCATGTACTGATCACGTGACTGATCATGAACTGATCACATTATTGATCATGCACTATTCACGTGGCTGATCATGCAATGATCACGTGACTGACCATGCACTGATCACGTGACTGATCATTCTACTGATCAGTTGGCTATCATGCACTGATTACTTGGCTGATCATACACTGATCACGTGACTGATAATGCACTGATCATCTGGCTATCATGCACTCATTACCTGGCTATCGTGCACTGATCACGTGGTTGATCATGCACTGATACCGTGACTGAGCATGGACTGATCACATGACTATCATGTAGTGATCACGTGACTTAATGGCTCTGATCATGTGACTGATCATGCGCTGATCATGTTTGTTATCATACACTGATCATGTGCCTCTGGAGGCAATAAACAAAGAGCTGAGTAGGCACGAATCAAACAGTCAGCAGGCAATAATCATGGAACTCAGGTGTGAGGAATCATGCTTGCTGCAGCTGGCAATAATCAAGCAGTTGAGCAGGCAGGAATTACGCAGCACAGCTGGCAATTGTCAAGCAGATTGACAGGCAGGAATCGTGCAGCTCAAATGTCAATTGTCAAGCAGATGAGCAGACGTAATCAGCGCTCAGCAGGCCCTGATCACGTGACTGAGCATGCACTGTTCAGTGGGCTGATCATACCACTGATGCACGTGATTGATCATGCACTGATCACGTGGCTATCATGCACTGATCACGTGGCTGATCATGCAATGATCACGTAGCTACCATGTACTGGGTCACGTGACTGATCATGCACTGATCACGTAATTAATTCAATCCACTGATCCCTGACTGATCATGCATCTGATCATGTGGCTTATCATGCACTGCTACTTGGGCTGATCATGCAATGATCACGCAGCTAGCCATGTTACTGGTTCACGTTGACTGATCATGCCACTGATTGACGTAATTGATCATGCACTGATCATGTGGCTGATCATGCACTGATCACTTGACTGATCATGCACTGATCACTTGGCTGATCATGCACTGATCACGTGGCTATCATGCACTTATCACATGGCTGGTCATACACTGATCTTATAGCTACCATTACCGGTCATGTGAATGATCATACACCCATCAGGTTACTGATCATGCACTGATCACGTGACTGATCATGCAGTGATCACGTGGCTATCGTGCACTACTCACGTGGCTGATCATGCAATGATCATTAGCTACCATGTCAGGTCACGTGAATGATCATCACCATCAGGTACTGATCATGCACTGATCATGTAATTGATCATTCACTGATCAGGTGACTTATCATGCACTGTTCACGTGACTGATCATGCACTGATCACGTGACTGACATGCACTGATTCGTTGCTATCATGCACTGATCACGTCTATATCATGCACTGATCACATGACTGCCCATGCACTGATCACGTGGATGATCATACACTAATCATGTTGAAAGATCATGCACTGATCACGTGGCTGATCGTTGCACTGATACCGTGACTGAGCATGGACTGATCACATGACTATCATGTAGTGATCACGTGACTTAATGGCGCTGATCATGTGACTTATTCATGCGCTGATCATGTTTGCTATCATACACTGATCATGTGCCTCTGGAGGCAATAAACAAAGAGCTGAAGTAGGCACGAATCATACAGTCAGCAGGCAATAATCATGGAACTCAGCTGTGAGGAATCATGCTGCTCAGCTGGCAATAATCAAGCAGCTGAGCAGGCAGGAATTACGCAGCACAGCTGGCAATTGTCAAGCAGATGACAGGCAGGAATCGTGCAGCTCAGCTGGCAATTGTCAAGCAGATGAGCAGACAGTAATCACGCAGCTCAGCAGGCCCTGATCACGTGACTGAGCATTGCACTGTTCACGTGGCTGATCATACACTTATCACGTTGATTGATCATGCATTGATCACTTGGATATCATGCACTGATCACGTGGCTGATCATAGACTGCTCACGTAACTGATCATGCACTGATCACGTGGCTATCATGCACTGATCACGTGACTGATCATGCACTGATCACGTGACTGACCATGCACTGATCACGTGACTGATCATGCACTGATGAGTTGGCAATCATGCACTGATTACTTGGCTGATCATACACTGATCACGTGACTGATAATGCCCTGATCATCTGGCTATCGTGCACTCATTACCTGGCTATCGTGCACTGATCACGTGGTTGATCATACACTGATCACGAGACTGATCTTGCACTGATCACGTCTGTATCATGCACTGATCACCTGACTGCCCATGCACTGATCACGTGGATAAACATACACTGATCATGTCACAGATCATGCAGTGATCACACGGCTATCATGCACTGCTCACGGGCTGATCATGCAATGATCACGTAGCTACCATGTACTGGTCATGTGAGTGATCATGCACTGATCACGTAATTGATCATACACTGATCAGGTGACTTATCATGCATGGTTCACATGGCTGATCATGCAATGATCACATAGCTACCATGTACTGGTCACGTGACTATCATGGACTGATCACGTAATTGATCATGCACTGATCACGTGGCTGATCATACACTGATCACGTGACTGATCATGCACTGATCACGTGGCTGATTATGCAATGAACACGTAGCTACCATGTACTTGGTCACGTGACTGATCATGCACTGATCACGTAATTGATCATGCACTGATCACGTGGCTGATCATGCACTAATCACGTGACTGGACATGCACTGATCACGTGGCTGATCATGCACTGATCACGTGACTGATCATGCACACATCACGTGGCTATCATGCACTGCTCACTTGGCTGGTCATGCAATGATCACGTAGCTACCATATACTGGTCCACGTGACTGATCATGCACTGATCACGGTAAATGATCATGCACTGTTCCCATGACTGATCATGTACTGATCACGTGATTGTATGCACTGCTCACGTGGCTATCATGCACTGATGACGTGGCTGATCATGCACTGATCACGTAGCTATCTGCACTGATCACTTGGCTGATCATGCAATGATCACGTAGCAACCATGTACTGGTCACGTGACTGATCATGCACTGATCACGTAATTAATCCTGCACTGATCACCTGACTCATCATGCACTGATAAGGTGGCTGATCACACACGTATCACGTGACTGATCCTGCACTGATCACGTGGTTATCATACACTGATCACGTGGCTATCATGCACTGATCACGTGGCTATCATGCACTGATCACGTGGCTGATCATGCAATTATCACGTAGCTACCATGTACTGGTCTCGTGACTGATCTTGCACTGATCACGTAATTGATCATGCACTGATCACGTGGGTATCATGCACTGCTAACGTGGCTGATCATGAAATGATCACGCAGCTACCATGTACTGGTAACGTGACTGATCATGCACTGATCATGTGGCTGATCATGCACTGATCACGTGACTAATCATGCACTGATCACGTGACTAATCATGCACTGATCACGTGGCTATCATGCACTGATCACTTGGCTGGTCATACACTGATCACGCAGCTACCATGTACTGGTCACGTGACTGATCATGCACTGATCATGTGGCTGATCATGCACTGATCACGTGATTGATCATGCACTGATCACTTGGATATCATGCACTGATCACGTGGCTAATCATACAGTGTTCACGGGTCTGACCATGCACTTCTCACGTGGCTGATCATACACTGCTCACGTAACTGATCATGCACTGATCACGTAATTGATCATGCACTGATCACGTGGCTTATCATGCACTGAACACGTGACTGATCATGCACTGATCACGTGACTGATCAATCACTGATCACGTGGCTATCATGCACTGCTCACGTGGCTGATCATGCAGTGATCACGCAGCTACCATGTACTGGTTACATGACTGATCATGCACTGATCACCTGGCTTATCATGCATTCATCATGTGACTGATCATGTGCTGATCATGTTTGGTGTCACACACTGATCATGTGCATCTGGAGGCAATGAACAAAGAGCTGAGTAGGCAGGAATCAGTCAGCAGGCTATAATCATGGAACTCAGCTCTGAGAAATCATGCTGCTCAGCTGGCAATAATCAAGTAGATGAGCAGGCAGGAATTACGCAGCACAGGTGGCAATTGTCAAGGAGATGACAGGCAGGAATCGTGCAGCTCAGCTGGAAATTGTCAAGCAGATGAGCAGACAGTAATCACGCAGCTCAGCAGGCCCTGATCACGTGACTGATCATGCACTGATCATGTTTGCTATCATACACTGATCATGTGCCTCTGGAGGCAATAAACAAAGAGCTGAGTATTCACGAATCAAACAGTCAGCAGGCAAAAATCATGGAACTCAGCTGTGAGGAATCATGCTGCTCAGCTGGCAATAATCAAGCAGCTGAGCAGGCAGGAATTACACAGCACAGCTGGCAATTGTCAAGCAGATGACAGGCAGGAATCAGGCAGCTCAGCTGGCAATTGTCAAGCAGATGAGCAGACAGGAATCACGCAGCTCAGCAGGCCCTGATCACGTGACTGAGCATGCACTGTTCACTTGGCTGATCATACACTGATCACGTGATTGATCATGCACTGATCACTTGGATATCATGCACTGATCACGTGGCTGATCATACACTGTTCACGTGTCTGACCATGCACTGATCACATGGCTGATCATACACTGCTCACGTAACTGATCATGCACTGATCACGTAATTGATCATGCACTGATCACGTGGCTGATCATGCAATGATCATGTAGCTACCATGTACTGGTCCCTTGAGTGACCATGCACTGATCACGTAATTGATCATGCACTGATCACGTGGCTGATCATGCACTGAACACGTGACTGATCATGCACTGATCACGTGACTGATCATGCACTGATCACGTGGCTATCATGCACTGCTCACGTGGCTGATCATGCAATGATCACGCAGCTACCATGTACTGGTCACATGACTGATCATGCACTGATCACGTAATTGATCATGCACTGATCACCTGGCTTATCATGCATTCATCATGTGACTGATCATGTGCTGATCATGTTTGGTGTCACACACTGATCATGTGCATCTGCAGGCAATGAACAAATAGCTGAGTAGGCAGGAATCAGTCAGCAGGCTATAATCATGGAACTCAGCTTTGAGAAATCATGCTGCTCAGCTGGCAATAATGAAGTAGATGAGCAGGCAGGACTTATGCAGCACAGGTGGCAATTGTCAAGGAGATGACAGGCCGAAATCGTACAGCTCAGCTGGCAATTGTCAAGCAGATGAGCAGACAGTAATCACGCAGCTCAGCAGGCCCTGATCACGTGACTGAGCATGCACTGTTCACGTGGCTGATCACACTCCTATCACGTGAATAATCATGCACTGATCACGTGGCTCTCATGCACTGATCACGTGATTGCGCATGCACTGATCACGTAATTGTATGCACTGCTCACGTGGCTATCATGCACTGATGACGTGGCTGATCATGCACTGATCACATAGCTATCTTGCACTGATCACTTGGCTGACCATACACTCATCACGGGACTGATCGTGCACTGATCACGGCACTATCATGCATTGTCTACATGACTCCACATGCACTGATCACGTGGATGATCATGCACTGATCACGTGACTGACCATGCACTGATCACGTGACTGATCATTCACTGATCACGTGGCTGATCATGCACTGATCACGTAATTGATCATTCACTGATCATTTGGTTGATCATACACTGATCACGTGGCTGATCATACACTGATCACGTGACTGATCATGCACTGGTCACGTGACTGATCATGCACTGATCACGTGGCTATCATGCACTGATCACTTGGCTGGTCATACACTGATCACATGACTGATCATGCACTGTTCATGTGACTGATCATGTACTGATCACGTGACTGATCATGAACTGATCACATTATTGATCATGCACTATTCACGTGGCTGATCATGCAATGATCACGTGACTGACCATGCACTGATCACGTGACTGATCATCTACTGATCAGTTGGCTATCATGCACTGATTACTTGGCTGATCATACACTGATCACGTGACTGATAATGCACTGATCATCTGGCTATCATGCACTCATTACCTGGCTATCGTGCACTGATCACGTGGTTGATCATGCACTGATACCGTGACTGAGCATGGACTGATCACATGACTATCATGTAGTGATCACGTGACTTAATGGCTCTGATCATGTGACTCATCATGCGCTGATCATGTTTGTTATCATACACTGATCATGTGCCTCTGGAGGCAATAAACAAAGAGCTGAGTAGGCACGAATCAAACAGTCAGCAGGCAATAATCATGGAACTCAGGTGTGAGGAATCATGCTGCTCAGCTGGCAATAATCAAGCAGCTGAGCAGGCAGGAATTACGCAGCACAGCTGGCAATTGTCAAGCAGATGACAGGCAGGAATCGTGCAGCTCAAATGGCAATTGTCAAGCAGATGAGCAGACAGTAATCACGCAGCTCAGCAGGCCCGGATCACGTGACTGAGCATGCACTGTTCACGTGGCTGATCATACACTGATCACGTGATTGATCATGCACTGATCACGTGGCTATCATGCACTGATCATGTGGCTGATCATGCAATGATCACGTAGCTACCATGTACTGGTCACGTGACTGATCATGCACTGATCACGTAATTAATCATCCACTGATCACGTGACTGATCATGCACTGATCATGTGGCTATCATGCACTGCTACTTGGCTGATCATGCAATGATCACGCAGCTACCATGTACTGGTCACGTGACTGATCATGCACTGATGACGTAATTGATCATGCACTGATCATGTGGCTGATCATGCACTGATCACGTGACTGATCATGCACTGATCACGTGGCTATCATGCACTGATCACTTGCTGGTCATACACTGATCACGCAGCTACCATGTACTGGTCACGTGACTGATCATGCACTGATGACGTAATTGATCATGCACTGATCATGTGGCTGATCATGCACTGATCACTTGACTGATCATGCACTGATCACTTGGCTGATCATGCACTGATCACGTGGCTATCATGCACTTATCACATGGCTGGTCATACACTGATCTTATAGCTACCATGTACCGGTCATGTGAATGATCATACACCCATCAGGTTACTGATCATGCACTGATCACGTGACTGATCATGCAGTGATCACGTGGCTATCGTGCACTACTCACGTGGCTGATCATGCAATGATCATGTAGCTACCATGTACAGGTCACGTGAATGATCATACACCCATCAGGTGACTGATCATGCACTGATCACGTAATTGATCATTCACTGATCAGGTGACTTATCATGCACTGTTCACGTGACTGATCATGCACTGATCACGTGACTGATCATGCACTGATCTCGTTGCTATCATGCAATGATCACGTCTATATCATGCACTGATCACATGACTGCCCATGCACTGATCACGTGGATGATCATACACTAATCATGTGAAAGATCATGCACTGATCACGTGGCTGATCGTGCACTGATACCGTGACTGAGCATGGACTGATCACATGACTATCATGTAGTGATCACGTGACTTAATGGCGCTGATCATGTGACTTATCATGCGCTGATCATGTTTGCTATCATACACTGATCATGTGCCTCTGGAGGCAATAAACAAAGAGCTGAGTAGGCACGAATCATACAGTCAGCAGGCAATAATCATGGAACTCAGCTGTGAGGAATCATGCTGCTCAGCTGGCAATAATCAAGCAGCTGAGCAGGCAGGAATTACGCAGCACAGCTGGCAATTGTCAAGCAGATGACAGGCAGGAATCGTGCAGCTCAGCTGGCAATTGTCAAGCAGATGAGCAGACAGTAATCACGCAGCTCAGCAGGCCCTGATCACGTGACTGAGCATGCACTGTTCACGTGGCTGATCATACACTTATCACGTGATTGATCATGCATTGATCACTTGGATATCATGCACTGATCACGTGGCTGATCATAGACTGCTCACGTAACTGATCATGCACTGATCACGTGGCTATCATGCACTGATCACGTGACTGATCATGCACTGATCACGTGACTGACCATGCACTGATCACGTGACTGATCATGCACTGATGAGTTGGCAATCATGCACTGATTACTTGGCTGATCATACACTGATCACGTGACTGATAATGCACTGATCATCTGGCTATCGTGCACTCATTACCTGGCTATCGTGCACTGATCACGTGGTTGATCATACACTGATCACGAGACTGATCTTGCACTGATCACGTCTGTATCATGCACTGATCACCTGACTGCTCATGCACTGATCACGTGGATAAACATACACTGATCATGTCACAGATCATGCAGTGATCACACGGCTATCATGCACTGCTCACGGGCTGATCATGCAATGATCACGTAGCTACCATGTACTGGTCATGTGAGTGATCATGCACTGATCACGTAATTGATCATACACTGATCAGGTGACTTATCATGCACGGTTCACATGGCTGATCATGCAATGATCACATAGCTACCATGTACTGGTCACGTGACTATCATGGGACTGATCACGTAATTGATCATGCACTGATCACGTGCTGATCATACACTGATCACGTGACTGATCATGCACTGATCACGTGGCTGATTATGCAATGAACATGTAGCTACCATGTACTGGTCACGTGACTGATCATGCACTGATCACGTAATTGATCATGCACTGATCACGTGGCTGATCATGCACTAATCACGTGACTGGTCATGCACTGATCACGTGGCTGATCATGCACTGATCACGTGACTGATCATGCACACATCACGTGGCTATCATGCACTGCTCACGTGGCTGGTCATGCAATGATCACGTAGCTACCATATACTGGTCACGTGACTGATCATGCACTGATCACGTAAATGATCATGCACAGTTCCCATGACTGATCATGTACTGATCACGTGATTGCGCATGCACTGATCACGTAATTGTATGCACTGCTCACCTGGCTATCATGCACTGATGACGTGGCTGATCATGCACTGATCACGTAGTAATCTTGCACTGATCACTTGGCTGATCATGCAATGATCACGTAGCAACCATGTACTGGTCACGTGACTGATCATGCACTGATCACGTAATTAATCCTGCACTGATCACCTGACTAATCATGCACTGATAAGGTGGCTGATCACACACGTATCACGTGACTGATCCTGCACTGATCACGTGGTTATCATACACTGATCACGTGTCTATCATGCACTGATCACGTGGCTATCATGCACTGATCACGTGGCTGATCATGCAATAATCACGTAGCTACCATGTACTGGTCTCGTGACTGATCTTGCACTGATCACGTAATTGATCATGCACTGATCACGTGGGTATCATGCACTGCTAACGTGGCTGATCATGAAATGATCAAGCAGCTACCATGTACTGGTCACGTGACTGATCATGCACTGATCATGTGGCTGTTCATGCACTGATCACGTGATTGATCATGCACTGATCACGTGACTAATCATGCACTGATCACGTGACTAATCATGCACTGATCACGTGACTAATCATGCACTGGTCACGTGACTGATCATGCACTGATCATGTGGCTGATCATGCACTGATCACGTGACTAATCATGCACTGATCACGTGACTAATCATGCACTGATCACGTGGCTATCATGCACTGATCACTTGGCTGGTCATACACTGATTACGCAGCTACCATGTACTGGTCACGTGACTGATCATGCACTGATCATGTGGCTGTTCATGCACTGATCACGTGATTGATCATGCACTGATCACTTGGATATCATGCACTGATCACGTGGCTAATCATACAGTGTTCACGGGTCTGACCATGCACTTATCACGTGGCTGATCATACACTGCTCACGTAACTGATCATGCACTGATCACGTAATTGATCATGCACTGATCACGTGGCTGATCATGCACTGAACACGTGACTGATCATGCACTGATCACGTGACTGATCAATCACTGATCACGTGGCTATCATGCACTGCTCACGTGGCTGATCATGCAGTGATCACGCAGCTACCATGTACTGGCTACATGACTGATCATGCACTGATCACCTGGCTTATCATGCATTCATCATGTGACTGATCATGTGCTGATCATGTTTGGTGTCACACACTGATCATGTGCATCTGGAGGCAATGAACAAAGAGCTGAGTAGGCAGGAATCAGTCAGCAGGCTATAATCATGGAACTCAGCTCTGAGAAATCATGCTGCTCAGCTGGCAATAATCAAGTGGATGAGCAGGCAGGAATTATGCAGCACAGGTGGCAATTGTCAAGGAGATGACAGGCAGGAATCGTACAGCTCAGCTGGCAATTGTCAAGCAGATGAGCAGACAGTAATCACGCAGCTCAGCAGGCCCTGATCACGTGACTGAGCATGCACTGTTCACGTGGCTCTCATGCACGGATCACTTGATTGTGCATGCACTGATCTCGTAATTGTATGCACTGCTCACGTGGCTATCATGCACTGATGACGTGGCTGATCATGCACTGATCACGTAGCTATCTTGCACTGATCACTTGGCTGATCATACACTCATAACGGGACTTATCGTGCACTGATTATGGCGCTATCATGCATTGACTACATGACTCCACATGCACTGATCTCGTGTCTGATCATGCACTGATCACGTTGCTATCATGCACTGCTCACGTGGCTGATCATGCAGTGATCACGTGGCTATCATGCACTACTCACGTGGCTGATCATGCACTGGTCACGTGACTGATCATGCCCTGATCAAGTGGCTATCATGCACTGATCACGTGGCTGATCATGCAATGATCATGAAGCTACCATGTATCGGTCACGTGACCAATCATACACCCATCAGGTGACTGATCATGCACTGATCACGTGGCTATATTGCACTGTTAACGTGGCTGATCATACACTGATCACCAGCCTGGTCATGCACAGATCAGGTGACTAATCATGAACTGATTACGTAGCTATCATGTACTGATCACCTGGCTGATCATGCAATGATCATGTGGCTATCATGCAATGATCACGTGGCTGATCATGCACTGATACCGTGACTGAGCATGGACTGATCACATGACTATCATGTAGTGATCACGTGACTTAATGGCGCTGACCATGTGACTGATCATGCGCTGATCATGTTTGCTTTCATACACTGATCATGTGCCTCTGGAGGCAATAAACAAAGAGCTGAGTAGGCACGAATCAAACAGTCAGCAGGCAAAAATCATGGAACTCAGCTGTGAGGAATCATGCTGCTCAGCTGGCAATAATCAAGCAGCTGAGCAGGCAGGAATTACACAGCACAGCTGGCAATTGTCAAGCAGATGACAGGCAGGAATCAGGCAGCTCAGCTGGCAATTGTCAAGCAGATGAGCAGACAGGAATCACGCAGCTCAGCAGGCCCTGATCACGTGACTGAGCATGCACTGTTCACCTGGCTGATCATACACTGATCACGTGATTGATCATGCACTGATCACTTGGATATCATGCACTGATCACGTGGCTGATCATACACTGTTCACGTGTCTGTCCATGCACTGATCACATGGCTGATCATACACTGCTCACGTAACTGATCATGCACTGATCACGTAATTGATCATGCACCGATCACGTGGCTGATCATGCAATGATCATGTAGCTACCATGTACTGGTCCCTTGAGTGACCATGCACTGATCACGTAATTGATCATGCACTGATCACGTGGCTGATCATGCACTGAACACGTGACTGATCATGCACTGATCACGTGACTGATCATGCACTGATCACGTGGCTATCATGCACTGCTCACGTGGCTGATCATGGCAAATGATCACGCAGCTACCATGTACTGGTCACATGACTGATCATGCACTGATCACGTAATTGATCATGCACTGATCACCTGGCTTATCATGCATTCATCATGTGACTGATCATGTGCTGATCATGTTTGGTGTCACACACTGATCATGTGCATCTGCAGGCAATGAACAAATAGCTGAGTAGGCAGGAATCAGTCAGCAGGCTGTAATCATGGAACTCAGCTTTGAGAAATCATGCTGCTCAGCTGGCAATAATCAAGTAGATGAGCAGGCAGGACTTATGCAACACAGGTGGCAATTGTCAAGGAGATGACAGGCCGAAATCGTACAGCTCAGCTGGCAATTGTCAAGCAGATGAGCAGACAGTAATCACGCAGCTCAGCAGGCCCTGATCACGTGACTGAGCATGCACTGTTTCACGTGGCTGATCACACTCCTATCACGTGGAATAATCATTGCACTGATCACGTGGCTCTCATGCACTGATCACGTGATTGCGCATGCACTGATCACGTAATTGTATGCACTGCTCACGTGGCTTATCATGCACTGATGACGTGGCTGATCATGCACTGATCACATAGCTATCTTGCACTGATCACTTGGCTGATCATACACTCATCACGGGACTGATCGTGCACTGATCACGGCGCTATCATGCATTGTCTACATGACTCCACATGCACTGATCACGTGGATGATCATGCACTGATCACGTGGACTGACCATGCACTGATCACGTGACTGATCATTCACTGATCACGTTGCTGATCATGCACTGATCACGTTAATTATCATTCAGTGATCATTTGGACTGATCATACCACTGATCACGTGGCTGAATCAATAACACTGATCACGTGACTGAAATCATGCAACTGGTGCACGTGACTGATTCATGCCACTGATCACGGTGGCTATCATGCAGCTGATCACCTTGGGCGGTCAGTACACTGATCACATGATCTGATCATGCACTGTTCACGTGACTGATCATGTACTGATCACGTGACTGATCATGCACTGATCACATAATTGATCATGCACTATTCACGTGGCTGACCATGCAATGATCACGTGCACTGACCATGCACTGATCACGTGACTGACTGATCTCATCTACTGATTCAGTTTGCTATCATGCACTGATTTTTACTTGGTCTGCCTATATCTTCAAGTCATCACTTGTATCGAGCTTTATGTGACTTGGCGCGCACTTACTCCGGAGCATGGACTCATATCTGGGCTATCCATGCACTCCATGTACCTGGCAGTATCGTGCTACGTAGATACGAGCGTTCAACGTTGTGGCAATCAGCTGCACCTGATTTACCATGAATGATTAAGTCACATGCTTGATCTCTGAGCACGCCTCTGAATTCTAACATAGTCCACGTACTTGATCTACTAAGTGATCACGTGACATGTATAATGGCTAGTCCTAATTCATGTGGTGGAATCCTATACTCATCAGATCGCGTCAGTTCACCTGATCAATGTTTGTGTGATTACTTACAGCGTACCTGATTCATGTGCCTCTACGAATCAGCCACGGCAA
>NW_020192234.1:0-36611 GCF_002263795.3 Bos taurus | reverse complement strand
AACGGAAGGACAGAAGGACTTGGTCTCCATTGAAAGACCAAGAGAAAGTCAGTTCAGTTGGTCAGTCGTGTCTGATTCTTTGCGACACCATGAACCACAGCACACCAGGCCTCCCTGTCCATCACCAACTCGCGGAGTCCACCCAAACCCATGTCCATTGAGTTGGTGATGCCATCTAACCATCTCTTCCTCTGTCGTCCCCTTCTCCTCCTGCCTTCAATATTTCCCAGCATCAGGGTCTTTACCAATGAATCAGCTCTTCGCATCAGGTGGCCAAAATATTGGAGTTTCAGTTTCAACATCAGTCTTTCCAATGAACACTCAGGACTGATATCCGTTAGGATGGACTGGTTGGATCTCCTTGCAGTGCAAGGGACTCTCAAGAGTCTTCTCCAACACCACAGTTCAAAAGCATCAATTCTTTGGCGCTCAGCTTTTTTATAGTCCAACTCTCAATCCATATCTGACCACTGGAAAAACCATAGCCTTGACTAGACAGACCTTTGTTGCCAAAGTAATGTCTCTGCTTTTTAGTTTTTATTTTTAATATAAATTTTTTATTTTAATGGAAGGTTAATTACTTTACATATGGTATTGGTTTTGACATACATCAACATGAACCTGCCACAAGTGTACATGTGTTCCCCATCCTGTACCCCCCTCCCACCTTCCTCCCCGTACCATCTCTCTGGGTCATCCCCGTGCACCAGCCCCAAGCATCCCATATCATGCATTGAACCTGGACTGGTGATTCCTTTGATATATGATATTATACATGTTTCAATGCCATTCTCCCAAATCACCCCCACCCTCTCCCACAGAGTCTCTGCTTTTTAATATGCTGTCTAGGTTAGTCATAACTCTACTTCCAAGGAGTAAGCTTCCTTTAATTTCATGGCTGCAGTCACCATCTGCAGTGATTTTGGAGCCCAGAAAAAGAAAGTCTGACACTGTTTCCACTGTTTCCCCATCTATTTCCCATGAAGTGATGGGACCGGATGCCATGATCTTCGTTTGCTGAATGTTGAGCTTTAAGCCAGATTTTTCACTCTCCACTTTCACTTTCATCAAGAGGTTCTGTAGTTCCTCTTCACTTTCTCCCATAAGTGTGGTGTCATTTGCGCATTTGAGGTTATTGATATTTCTCCCGGCAATCTTGATTCCAGCTTGTGTTTCTTCCAGCCCAGTGTTTCTCATGATGTACTCTGCATATAAGTTAAATAAGCAGGGTGACAATATCCAGCCTTGACGTACTCCTTTTCCCATTTGGAACCAGTCTGTTGTTTCACATCCAGTTCTAACTGTTGCTTCCTGACCTGCATAGAGATTTCTCAAGAGGCAGGTCAGGTCGTCTGGTATTCCCATCTCTTTCAGAATTTTCCACAGTTTATTGTGATCCACACAGTCAAAGGCTTTGGCATAGTCAATAAAGCAGAAATAGTTGTTTTTCTGGAACTCTCTTGCTTTTACAATGATCCAGCAGATGTTGGCAATTTGATCTCTGATTCCTCTGCCTTTTCTATAACCAGCTTGAACATCTGGAAGTTCATGATTCACATATTGCTGAAGCCTGGTTTGGAGAATTTTAAGAATTACTTTACTAGCATGTGAGATGAGTGCAATTGTGCTGTAGTTTGAACCTCTGACCAAACAACTAAATAACAGATAAATAATTAACTAGGTAAAGAGTCCAAAGAATCAGTAATAATAATGCTGACTGAACTAGAAAAAAAACAGGCAAACACAGTGAACATTCTAATAAGGAACCAGAAAATATTAAAAAGAGACAGAGCTGAAGAATACATTAACAGAAATAAAAAACAAACAAGAATTAACAGCAGACCTGACAATAACACAGGACTGAATAATAATGGAAATCACCAATCAGAATAGCTAAAAGAAACTCCCCACCCCCCAAAAAAATGAGAACAGTTTAAGAGACCTACTGATAACATTAATCTTATCAGCATTCATATTATAGGTGTCTCAAAAGAACAAAAGAGAGAAAAGATGGTAAGTTGTATTTGATGAAATTATGGCTGAAAACTTCCCAAACCAGAAGACAGTACAGAAATCACACAGGGTACCAAACAAAATAAACCAAAACAAACCCACACTAAGATACAGTATAATTAAAATGGCAGGAGTTAGAAATAAAGAGAAGATTCTAAAGGCAGCAAGAGAAATCACAGAATCACATAAAAGGGAAACTCCATAAGGATATCTGCTAAATTCTGCATAGAAACCTTGCAGGCCAGAGTGAGTGGCATTATATATTGACATTTAAAATGTTGAAAGAGAAATACTTACAACCTGAATATCTACCCAGTAAGATTATCATTCAGAATTGAGAGATAAAGTGCTTCTCAGACAAGCAAAAATTAAGAGTTCGTCAATACTAAACTAACCCTGAAATAAATGTTAGAGGATCTTCTCTAAATAGAAAAGAAGAAAAATTTTGTGGGAGAGGAAGAATTTTACTAGTTAAGACCCTAGCCAAGATATGAAAGCAAACCAAATGCTCAGCAACAGATAAATGAAAAAAGCAGTATTGTATATACAGCTGCATGCACACACACACACACACACACACACACACACACACACACAATGGAATATTACTCAGTCACAAAAAAGAATGAAAATTTGCTATTTGCAACAGTATGGATGGACTTGTGAGGAATTTTCCTTAGTAAAATAAGTCAAATTAGAGAAAGAGAAAGACAAGTACTCTGTAATATCATCTGTATGTGGAATCTAAAAATGCAACAAACTAGTGAATGTTACAAAGAAGAAGCTGGCTTAAATCTCAACAGTCAAAACATGAAGATCATGGCATCTGGTCCCATCACTTCATGGCAAATAGATGGGGAAACAATGGAAACAGTGACAGAATTTATTTTCATGGGCTCAAAATCACTGAATAGGGTGTCTGAAGCCATGCAATTAAAGGACACATGCTCCTTGGAAGAAAAAACAGAACAAACCTAGACAGCATATTAAAAAGCAGAGACATTACTTTGCCAACAAAGCTCCATATAGTCAAAGTTATGGTTCTTCCAGTAGTAATGTATAGATGCAAGAGTTGCAGCATAAAGAAAGCGGAGCACCAAAGAATTGATGGTTTTGAACTGTGGTGTTGAGGAAGACTCTTCAGAGTCCCTTGGACAGCAAGGAGATCCAACCAATCCATCCTAAGGGAAATCAGTCCTGAATATTCTTTGGAAGGACCAAAGCTGAAGCTGAAACTCTAGTACTTTGGCCAATTGATGGAAAGAACTGACTGTTTGGAAAAGACCCTGATGCTGGAAAGACTGAAGTCCGAAGAGAAGGGGATAGCAGAGGATGAGATGGTTGATTGGCATCACGGCCTTGATGAACATGAGTTTGAGCAATCTCTGGGAGTTGGTGATGGACAGGAAAGCCTGACGTGCTGCAGTCCATGGGGTCGCAAAGAGTCCAACACAACTGAGTGACTGAACTGAACTGATAGTGATAGGGAGAACACTTTGACCACAAGTTCTTCACATGTCTCAAAATAGAACAGAAAAAGATGTTTCTTTTACATGGAAGGATAACCAGGGAAAGCAGGAACTCTCTCTCTCTCTCTCTCTCTCTCTCTCTCTCTGTGTGTGTGTGTGTGTGTGTGATGGGACAAGTGGTGGGAATGGATGAGCAGACAGTACGATGGAGCAGTTTAACAGGAAGTGTTTCCCTCTGTAGTGAGATGATTCTCAGAATGAGTTGTTAAGGGAGACAGAAATTTCTGAATCTTAATGCTTGCTCAAGATTGGGGAAAAGCTGACGTTCAGAGGAGAGAAGCTTGGCTAAAGATGAGTCAAGCCAAGTCAGTGGGTATTTTATGGATAACTGTGAGCACTTGGCCAGTCACTTCGCCATTACTTTGCACACGTTACTTTACATTTTCATTACTTTGCCAACAAAGTTTCATCTAGTCAAAGCTATGATTTTTCCAGTTCTTATGTATGCATGTGAGAGTTGGACTATAAAGAAAGCTGAGTGCCAAAGAATTGATGCTTTTGAACTGTGATGAAGGAGAAGACTCTTGAGGATCTCTTGGACTGCAAGGAGATCCAACCAGTCAATCCTAAAGGATATCAGTCCTGGGTGTTCATTGGAAAGACTGATGTTGAAACTGAAACTGCAATAATTTGGCCACCTTATGCAAAGACCTGACTCATTTCAAAAGACCCTGATGCTGGGAAATACTGAAGCCAGGAGGAGAAGCAGATGACAGAGGATGAGAAATCGGTAATATGAAAATAAAGGCATCAAACTACTCAATTGCAACAAATGAGTTTTGAAGGTAAGCTCTGGAAAGAGCGCGTGACGGACAGGAAGCCATAGGAGTGCATTGCACGATCCATGGACAAAATGCCTAAGCACAAGAGTCAGAGACAAACTGAAGAGGACATGAAAACTGACAAAAAATCTCGAATCCTGAAACATGGGCAGTACTTCATTGCTAGAATTTATTTAAGAGCAGCACAACAAAGTCTGTTCCTTAGACAAAAACAAAAATATAAGATTGTTACATAGAAAAAAATAACAAGTCAATGTGCAACTGACACAAGAATAAGAAACCCAATGAACAACTGAAATGGTAGAGTTTTAAGGAAAACAGAGAACAAAGACGATTTATTAATAAGCCACTCGACGATAACGAGGAAAGCACAGAGAGTGGCAAACTCCAATGCAAACACTAGCACAGAACCCAAAGATCAACACCTTCAGCGCCAAAGTCTCCTTTAAAAGCAAAATGCTGAAGAAGTAGGTGTAGGTTAGTTGTTAGAGAAGAACTTACTTAGGCCAGACTCAGATACACTATAAGTTCTTAAACACGGTAAAAAACAAAATAACACAAAAACACCAAACCAAAAAAATAAAAACAACCACAACAACAAAACGACGTCATGGACAAGGTAAATAAATTTTATAGTATCCAAATGTAAATCACTCTACCAGACAAATGAATGTTATTCTCCTGTCTTGACAAGAAAAAGCGAAAGTCCTCAAGACCACAGCACTATCATCACCAGCAAATAAAATCACCAAGTCCCTGACAATTAAGAGGAACACCGATACAATCAATGAATTTTTGGCAGCTCCTTCAGAAGAACCAACACTTCCCACACTTCTGCCCCAGCTTATCATGCCCACTGCACGCAACCAATCCACGGTGCCCATCACAAACCAACCCAAAAAAATATCGCTCCTCAAGTCTCCCTCAGACTGTAAACACACAACACAAAAAATTAAGGGAACGAGATCAGTTACTCAAGACTGTAGACCCAGAAAAGAATAGAAGAACCACTATTAGCTTAGATTGCAGGAGACAGGGAAAAATGGAAGAAAGAAGAATTACAACTGAAATCCTCAAGCTCGCCAAGAAGCCATCAGTGAGAGGGCACTCCAGTGAGGCTCTGGAAAACACTACACGGTTGATCAAAGTCTCCAGACAAAACTAGCTCCTGGGCCCTCCAGAACTCACACAACACCGGCCAAAAACCACAAAGGCAATAACAAAAACAAAAAAAAAAAAAAACACAAACCTGACACGAAAGATGACTCTCCAGCCCTCCAGACAAAGAAAATGCAACTGAATCTGCCTCTTTTCTCACATTCTCCATCTGCAATAGACCACCCACAAAACCACCCTTGACTTAAATCACTTCACCACAACCCACTGGCTACACTCCACTCAATTACAAGTCAACATGGGCGGCAGGGAACCCAACAAACTCCAACTGTAACACACAAAGGTGCTGACACATTCAAATTACTGAAAGCACGAAAGAACCAACAAAACAAAATAGGCCAAAAAAAGTAACTACACTGACAATTGAGAACAAACAAAAACCAAAACACAAAACAAAAACTAGAACAATATAGTAAGGAAACCAAAAAAATTAGGGGCTCTACTTGAGGCACCAAGCAATGCGAAAACTCAGCAAGAAACTGATAAATGAAAAACCACTAAAGAATAAACAAATGGTGGTAAGAAATGAGGGCAAATCCATGACTTATTCTTCTGAGAACTGTAGAAACTCAGCCTGCTCTAGTACAAAACAAAACAAAAAAACACTACATTGCTGAAGAGAAAGAAAAATAAAATTACACTATTAGATAGTTAAAGATACTGATCAACACTATAGTTTTCAAGGATGGGAACTTGGCCACTTACAACACTATTTGTTGAAACATTTTAGAAACAAAAAACATGCCTATAACACATAATAAAAACTTGAAGCATAAGTGGATCAAGTAGACAGATGTTGAGGAGAGGAACTTAGAAGATTAATCACATCAGGTGACCAGGAAAAAATACATGCACTGGAACACCAAACATAAACAATTGAAAGAAAATTGAATGAAAGCAAAGAAAAATAAAATAAGTGTGTGAAACCAGAAAATCTCAGACCGCATCCTCGAGAAAAGGAAAGTTAATTCAAAAAAGAAATTCCAGACCACACTAGGGACCCCAAAACGACCCGTCCCAAAAATAACAAAATGTACCAAAGCCCAGCATGAGCCACAAGGCCTTAGAAAGAATGAAGTGAAGTCCGAAGTGAAAATAAACGAACAAAGTCAGTCTGAGTCTATGAAGCCTGACACCCAATGAAGGCAACATAGACATAGAGACACTAACGAAGACATCCTCCATCCATGGATTTTTCCAAGGCACACAGAAAAAAAAAAATACTGAAAAGATGGCAACAGTTTAGACCATTTCCTTCATCCCAAGGGGAAATCTTAACCGACCCAAAGAGAAGGACTGAACCCAGGTCTTCCCACATTGTAGGCAGACGCTTTTTACGTCTGAGCCACCAGGGAATAGCCACTGCTGTGCCTTATTACATTCCACATCCTGTTACTGATACCAAAATCAAAAACCACAAACAAGGCACAACAGTATATTCTCAAGCACAAATTGGTCAATGACCCATGGGCCCACACCCACAGCCAACCCAAAACTCAATCAAAATGAAAGGCCAACCTCACCATACAGGATAACTATAGTCCTTGATTCAGACTGAAATTTAGAGTCAGACACCAGCACAAAAGCCACAGGCAGGCCAACTACACTACAGACAACAAAATAATCTGTCAATGAGGAGACACTATAGGGAAAGTGAATCAGTCCAACAGACACACTCACTCAAAAATAGAGCTGAAGAAGAATGAAAATAAAGGATCTTAAAAATATAGCATAGAACATGAGCACATGCTTGCACGAAAACCAAACTATTTAACAACTAAAACTCAACTCCAATATCTTACAACTCTACTACAATTTACAAAATAAGGGATACCTATTTACTGATATGTAGTAGGAACCAACAACAACTCAGCAAAGTTGTGAATCTATAATAAAAGACAACAACTACTGCCAAACAGAATAACGAAGAGTACAAAACAAACACAAAATAATCATAAAGCCATTCCCCCAAAAAGGCTTATTATTGCCGTAGGACTCTTTTAGATACAATATCTAATATGCTCCTGAAAATGAGTAACTCTCATAAATGAGACAAATGAACCTGATAATATGACCTGGCACACACAAAAAAAACAAACAAAAACAAACAAAAAAGGCAACAGACTGAGAGATTCACCAAGATTCTGGGGGACATCTTCTAAAGCTCATCAAGAGAGATAGACAAAAATATCCACCCCAACCTTTCTTCATTTAACGTCCCTCTTTACACCACTCGAACCACATGCTATATTAACTTAAGAAATGACATATCTCATGAAACACTATCAAAGAACTCCATGAAACAGGCCAAGAGAAACAATAAGAACTGATCCTCTAAGAAAAGAGAAAAGTCGACTAGAGGACTTCTGAAAGCCTGAAGCAGTATGGAAAGGGATTTGGCAGAGGTTCATAAGGGATGTAGGAGGCAGTAGTGTTTATAGGATGACACAGATTAAAAATCAAACGGACCAAACGGGAACTTGAAGGAAAATGAATTGAAAAAGGAATCACGAGAAGAAGACCAAGCCGAGAACAACCGAGAAAGGAACCACAAAAATGCAGGAGAGATAAGGACGACAAAAGGCAAAAACGGTTAGGAAAAAAATATAATTAGGATAAAGTCCCCTAGATAAGAGACAGAGAGCCCACAAATGTTTCTCGAGGCCACTGCCAGACGAAACTTTCTAAGATATGTCATTTAGAAAAAAACTCTATTGCCAGTTTTTAAAAGATTGTGCACACTGAATTCTCAAGGAATACACACAACAACACCCAACCAAAACTACCAAACCCAACAACAAAAAAACACAAAAAAAACAAACACCTAAAAAATGGAAAAAAAAAACACAAACAAAAACCAACAACCACATAGAGAGAAGCATAGAAAGAAAACGGGCAGACAAAACTGCAACCATAGAGTTTAAATTACCACACAGATATTAGACCACTACAGACGAGAGAAACACATATTGCAAAATCGGACCAAAACAACCATCCATACGAGAAAGAAAACCAAAACCAGTAAAGGCAAGCCCTGCGAGCAATAACCAACCCTCAAATTAGAGAATTAACCTCAACAAGAGGATAATAGGAAAGACCAAAATATAAGGCGAGGACCGCGCCTGGGCCCTGCCCAGAAACCAAACAACTACTACTTCCATTCCACTGCAAAGAATAAAACATAACTCTCACTTCTGCCACACAAACACCACATAAAAGACTCCTTGCAGAAACTCGAAAGACGGAAACGGAATGCTCATGGAACATAAAAAGATGACAAAATGTCTACTAAATCCAGATGCTCCTTTGGAATAACCAAAATCCACGAATTTGCCCGATAAAGAGAAACTTGTAGTGCACAACACACCTGGAGAAAGAAGAAACCATTACTAGAGAAAACTTACCAAAAATGGAACCTAACGTGACAAACAGGCAAACTTCAGAATGATATAAGAGCCACAAAGAGAAACCCAGAAGAAATTGCCTCATAAAGTAAATTCAAAACTCATAATGAGAGGCCACCAAATTCACGAGATGCTCTACCCACCTCTGAATGTCCCTGCCTATATGTGACACTTATCCATACTAAACTCTATGCTTTTCCTGTTAAAATAGAGCCTACTCTACAAAGTACACCCAAAAACAATTAACTAACTTTTTGCTACATTCAATACTGGCGCCAACATATCTTTTCTTCATAAGACCACACCTAAGGGACTCGGCACTTGTCACCACTGCACCAACAAACCTGATCGAGTAGCAAATAGGCCACCTAGGAACACTCTCACATCTAGAATAAGCCACCCCAGTAGTCAATCTCTAGCTGGGAACCCAAAGCCCAACAAAACAACCACAACAAACACCAAACACCAACTTCAGTCTTATCTCGCAAGAAAGCCCAGGGCCCTACCAAAAGAAGATCAGATTATACCTTAAATCAAAAATCAGAACGAAATAAAGAACATTAAGAGAAAGCCCTGGAAAATACTCCAAACAATAGCCCCCTTTATTCCTTTGAACAACAAGTCCCTGTCTGAAAAGTGCCAAAAAACAATATTTCCCTCCAACCAATATTCCACACCTCTAGGTGAAGTCAAGGAAAAAAAACTCACATAAGAAAAAGTAACCATGTCACCCTACTGAAGGCTAGGGGAAAATTCAAAACTCGAAATCAAAAAGAAGAATCAAAGGAAATGAGATCACAAAACTTCACCACAAATGCCAGAGAAAAAGCTTCCTTTTATTCAAAAAGAATCAAACATAACATCGCTTCTTATGCTGAAATAACAGACACTTGAACTAATACCACCGAGACACTGACCTTATGGCCACAATATAACCCATGTATGGCAAAACCAAGACAATATTGTAAAGTAATTAGCCTCCCATTAAAATAAATAAATTTATATTAAAAATAAAAATTAGAGACATTACTTTGCCAACAAAGGTCTGTCTAGTCAAGGCTATGGTTTTTCCAGTGGTCATGTATGGATGTGAGAGTTGGACTGTAAAGAAGCTGAGCGCCAAATAATTGATGCTTTTCAACTGTGGTGTTGGAGAAGACTCTTGAGAGTCCCTTGGACTGCAAGGAGATCCAACCAGTCCATCCTAAAGGATATCAGTCCTTTACGTGTTCTTTGGAAAGACTGATGTTGAAACTGAAACTCCAATATTTTGGCCACCTGATGCAAAGAGCTGACTCATTGGAAAAGATCCTGATGCTGGAAAAGATTGAGGGCAGGAGGAGAAGGAGACGATAGAGGATGAGATGGTTAGATGGCATCACCAACTCAATGGACATGGGTTTGGGTGGACTCCGCGAGTTGGTGATGGACAGGGAGGCCTGGTGTGCTGTGGTTCATGGTGTCGCAAAGAAACAGACATGACTGACCAACTGAACTGACTTTCTCTTGGTCTTTCAATGGAGACCAGTCCTTCTGTCTTCCCGTTTTTCTCTGCCTCTCTGAATTTAAGTGCCTAAATTATCTATTATGGTCTTGAAGGGGTGATCTTGTGGGGAAGATCACTGTAAAGTCTGTACCATATTCAGCGGGGTGGAGGGGGGAGCTGGTGGGGGTGGGGCTGGATTTCATGGACCACAAGTCACATCTTTCCTTAGGGTGTGCCACCAGCTATCGCCTGCAAAGGTCAGTGGTGCCCAGTCTGAAGCCAGATGTGAGGCAGAGACTTCCTTTATCTCAGTGGCTTTCACTGTCCTATTGGGGGCAGGGTGGGGTCCCAAGTTTCTGGAACAGAAGCCCTGAATGTCAGGCCAGATCTAGCTGTGTTCCCTCAAGTATGTATGCTCCCATCTCCCAGCACTGCAACCCTTCCCACAGAGGGACAAGAGGAGCATGTTCTGGTTAGAAAAAAAATAAAAAGGAGCAAATCTACAGGCTGGCTGATTACAGAGGTCCAGGCTATCTCCAACTTGCCATCTGTGCCAGCACCAGCAGTTGCGTCTCCTGCCCTGCTTAAACATAGCTTCTTGTTTGAGACATCTTGATCCTTCAGAGCTGATCACTTCCCCCAGCCTCTGTTATCCCTGCCTTTTTGAAGAGGGGTGCTATTGGGCAGGTGAGGCCCTCATGGGCTCTGGGCACATACTGGGTCATCTGCTGTGGCAGTCTGGCCTCCATCAGAGATCAGGACTTCTCCTGATACACTGCCTATGTAAGTGCCCTCCATGAGCGTGGCCCCGGCTCTCCCACCCAGATGCCACCCTAGGCCAGATGCACCTCTGTTTCCACATCCCAGCTGTCTGCCTCGTCATGGCAGCCCCTGCTCCAGTGCAGATTGGCCACATGATTTAAGCAGGATGTGTGTAGGGGTGGGGCAGTTGTGGGGAAAACAGGCATCCACAAATGCGGTCTCAATCTGTCCTCTTCATTGTGGCTTGGGAGCAAGCCCCTGAGCACATGCTTCTGGAGGGGGGAGTCCACAGACCTCTTGTTAGTCCCATGGCCCTGCAACCAGCTAAGGGCATTTCTCTTCCCTGTGTCAGACCCGAATATTTGTGTTTCCAATATACGGCTTGAACCACTCACACCAAGGGCATGTCTCCAACCATGTAATCTCCCTTATATTCTGAGTCCTCTTCTTGGGCACAGGTCAGGACTTGAATGATCCTTTTCCCTTCCTACCCTATTCCCCGTGGATCTTTCTTTGAGAGTAGGTTTGGGAATCTTTCTGCATTTTCCAATTAGTTTTTTGAGCTAATTGCTCTACATGTTGATGTATTCTTTTTTTTTTTTAAATTCAAGTATATTTTATTTACCATGTTGTGTTTCAGTTCAGTTCAGTCGATCAGTCATGTCCGAATCTTTGAGAACCCATGAATCGCAGCATGCCAGGCCCCCCTGTCCATCAGCAACTCCTGGAGTTCACTCAGACTCACGTCCATCCAGTCATTGACAACATCCAGCCATCTCATCCTCTGTCGTCCCCTTCTCCTCCTGACCCCAATCCCTCCCAGCATCAGAGTATTCCAATGAGTCAACTTTTCGCATGAGGTTGCCGAAGTACTGGAGTTTCAGCTTTAGCGTCATTCCTTCCAAAGAACAACCAGGGCTGATCTGCGTTGGAATGAACAAGTTGGATCTCCTTGCAGTCCAAGGGACTCTCAAGAGTCTTCTCCAACACCACAGTTCAAAAGCATCAATTCTGCAGCGCTTAGCTTTCTTCACAGTCCAATTCTCACATCCATACATGACCACAGGAAAAACCATAGCCTTGACTAGACGAACCTTTGTTGGCAAAGTAATGTCTCTGATTTTGAATATGCTATCTATATTGGTCTTAACTTTCCTTCCAAGGAGTAAGCATCTTTGAATTTCATGGCTGCAGTCACGATCTGCAGTGATTTTGGAGCCCAGAAAAATAAAGTCTGACACTGTTTCCACTGTTTCCCCATCTATTTCCCATGAAGTGGTGGGACCGGATGCCATGATCTTCGTTTTCTGAATGTTGAGCTTTAAGCCAACTTTTTCACTCTTCACTTTCACTTTCATCAAGAGGTTTTTTAGTTCCTCCTCACTTTCTGCCATAAGGGTGGTGTCATCTGCATATCTGAGGTGATTGATATTTCTCCTGGCAATCTTGACTCCAGCTTGTGTTTCTTCCAGTCCAACGTTTCTCATGATGTACTCTGCATATAAGTTGAATAAACACGGTGACAATACACAGCCTTGACGTACTCCTTTTCCTATTTGAAAGCAGTCTGTTGTTCCATGTCCAGTTCTAACTGTTGCTTCCTGACCTGCATACAGATTTCTCAAGAGGCAGGTCAGGTGGCTTGGTATTCCCATCTCTTTCAGAATTTTCCACAGTTTATTGTGATCCACACAGTCAAAGGTTTGGCATAGTCAATAAAGCAGAAATAGATGTTTTTCTGGAACTCTCTCGCTTTTCCCATGATCCAGCGGATGTTGGCAATTTGATCTCTGGTTCCTCTGCCTTTTCTAAAACCAGCTTGAACATCAGGAAGTTCACAGTTCACATATTGCTGAAGCCTGGCTTGGAGAATTTTGAGCATTACTTTACTAGCATGTGAGATGAGTGCAGTTTTGCGGTAGTATGAGCATTCTTTGGCATTGCCTTTCTTTGGGATCGGAATGAAGATGGACCTTTTAAAGTCCTGTGGCCACTGCTGAGTTTTCCAAATTTGCTGGCATATTGAGTGCAGCACTTCCACAGCATCATCTTTCAGGTTTGGAATAGCTCAACTGGAATTCCATCACCTCCACTAGCTTTGTTCATAGTGATGCTTTCTAAGGCCTACTTGATTTTACATTCCAGGATGTCTGGCTCTAGGTGAGTGATCACACCATCATGAATATCTGGGTCGTGAAGCTCTTTTTTGTACAGTTCTTCTGTGTATTCTTGCCACCTCTTCTTAATATCTTCTGCTTCTGTTAGGTCCATACCATTTCTGTCCTTTATCGAGCCCATCTTTGCATGAAAGATCTTCATATCTCTGATTTTCTTGAAGAGATCTCTAGTCTTTCCCATTCTGTTGTTTTCCTCTATTTCTTTGCATTGATCGCTGAAGAAGGCTTTCTTATCTCTTCTTGCTATTCTTTGGAACTCTGCATTCATATGTTTATATCTTTCCTTTTCTCCTTTGCTTTTCACTTCTCTTCTTTTCACAGCTATGTGTAAGGCCTCCCCAGACAACGATTTTGCTTTTTTGCATTTCTTTTCCATGGGGATGTTCTTGATTCCTTTCTCCTGTACAATGTCATGAACCTCATTCCATAGTTCATCAGGCACTCTATCTATCAGTTCTAGGCCCTGAAATCTATTTCTCACTTCAACTGTATAATCATAAGGGATTTGATTTAGGTCATACCTGTATGGTCTAGTGGTTTTCCCTACTTTCTTCAATTTAAGTCTGAATTTGGCAATAAGGAGTTCATGGTCTGAGCCACAGTCAGCTCCTGGTCTTGTTTTTGCTGACTGTATAGAGCTTCTCCATCTTTGGCTGCAAAGAATATAATCAGTCTGATTTTGGTGTTGACCATGATGGCTACTCCATTTTTTCTGAGGGATTCCTGCCCGCGGTAGTAGATAGAATCTTCATCTGAGTTAAATTCACCCATTCCCATCCATTTTAGTTCCCTGATTCCTAGAATGTCAACGTTCACTCTTGCCATCTCCTTTTTGACCACTTCCAATTTGCCTTGATTCATGGACCTGACATTGCAGGTTCCTATGCAATATTGCTCTTTACAGCATTGGACCTTGCTTCTATCACCAGTCACATCTGCAGCTGGGTATTCTTTTTGCTTTGGCTCCATCCCTTCATTAGTATCTCTAAAATTCCTAACCTCTTATAAGCTATAGTAATCTATGCTAATATTACAATATTCCTTAAACCTTTAACTTCTAACTATTTTAATTATTTCTAAGCCCTAAATTTATTCAACTCCTTTGCCATAAACATTTTACTCACAAATAGGCTTCAGATAACAATCCCTCCCATGACCTCAAGCTGCGGCCTATATGCTCATCCTGGAACACTCTTTTGTAAAAGTCCTTGAACAAATGTCAATGATTAACTTTATAATTATTCTCTGAGCACAGCTGCAGAAGGCTTTGTGCCTTCTCATGCTCCTCTCAAGAACAATAAGCACCTTAATATTCCTTTTCTGTCAACTCAGCCAAGGAGAGGAAAAAACAAGTCAGAATCACAAGGCCTAACTCCTTCATCCTGAGTCCGTGCCTGAGGGAAAAAGAGAGGGTGTTGGGGCCATGCCTCCATTTTGTCAGCAATACCTAACGCGGCTCCCAACACGACTCTGTGCAACCCCATGGACTGCAGCACACCAGGCTTCCCTGTCCATCACCAACTCCCAGAGCTTGCTGAAACTCAAGTCCATTGAATCCCCAGTGCCATCCAACCATCTCATCCTTTGTCATCCCCTTCTCCTCTGGCCTTCATTCCTTCGCAGCATCAGGATCTTTTCCAATGAGTCAGTTCTTTGCATCAGGTGGACAAAGTACTGGAGTTTCAGCGTCAGCTTCAGTCCTTCTAGTCAATAATCTGGACTGATTTCCTTCAGGGTTGACTGGTTTGATTTCCTTGCAGGCCAAGGGACTCTCAAGAATCTTCTCTACCACCACAGTTCAAAAGCATCAATTCTTCAGCCCTCAGCTTTCTTTATGGTCTAACAATCACATCCATATATGGCTACTGAAAAAACCTTAGCTTTGGCGTATGGACCTTTGTCAGCAAAGTGATGTCTCTGCTTTTTGATGTGCTCCCTGGGTCGGTCATGGCTTTTCTTCCAAGGAGCAAGCAACTTTTAATTTCATGGCTGCAGTCAGCATCTGCTGTGATTTTGGAGCCCACAAAAATAAAGTCTGTCACTGTTTCCATTGTTTCCCCCTCTATTTGCCATAACGTGATTGGACCAGATGCCATGACCTTGGTTTTTTGAATGTTGATTTAAGTTAGCTTTTTCACTATCCTCTTTCACCCTCATCAAGACGGTCTTTAGTTTCTTTATGCTTTCTGCCTTAAGCATGGTGTTGTCTGCATTTCTGAATTTATTAATATTTCTCCTGACAATCTTCATTCCATCTTGTGCTTCATCCAATCTGACATTTAGCATGATGTACTCTGAATATAAGTTAAATAAGCAAGGTTACAATGTACAGCCTTGATGTACTCCTTTCCCAGTTTGGAACCAGTCCATTGTTCCATGTCCAGTTCTAACTGTTGCTTCTTGACCTGCATACAGATTTCTCAAGTGTCAGATAAGTTGGTCTGGTATACTGATCTCTTTAAGAATTGTCCACAGTTTGATGTGATCCACCCAGGCAAGTGCTTTGGCATAGTCAGCAAAGCAGAAGTAGATGTTTTTTTTCTGGATTTCTCTTGCTTTTCCTATGAACCAACTGATGTTGGCAATTGGATCTCTTGTTTCTCTGCCTTTTCTCAATGCAGCTTGATCATCTGAATGTTCTTGGTCTATGTATTCTTGAAGACTATCTTGGAGAATTTTCAGCATTACTTTTGTAGTGTGGGTGATGACCCTATCACCATTGTCATTTCAAATCAAGTTCCTTCTCACATTAGTCTGGATTTGTTTTATTTAATTGCAAAAATAGACATAAATTCTTTGGTGTAATGTTTATTTCCCTCTTAAAAGGTATTAATTAACCCCCAGTATGGAACAACAGACTGGCTCCAAATTGGGAAAGGAGAATGTCAAAGCTGTTTATTGTCACCCTGCTTGTTTAACTTATATGCAGAGTACATTATGCAAAATGCTGGACTGGATGAAGCATAAGCTGGAATCAAGATTGCTGGGAGAAATATCAATAATCTCAGATATGCAGATGACACCACGCTTATGGTAGAAAGTGAAGAAGAACTAAAGACTCTGTTGATGAAAGTTCAAGAGGAGAGTGAAAACTCAACATTCAGAAAACTAAGATCCTGGCATCTGGTCTCATCACTTTATGGAAAGTAGATGGAGAAACTTTGGAAACAGTTACTGACTTTATTTATTTATTTATTTATTTTTGGTCTCCAAAACCACTTCATATGATGGCTGCAGCCATGAAATTAAAAGACCCTTGCTCTTTGGAAGAAAATTTATGACCAACCTAGACAACATATTAAAAAGCTGCGATATCACTTTGCCAACAAAGGTCCGTCTAGCCAAAGCCATGGTTTTTCCAGTGGTCATGTATGGATGTGAGAGTGGTACTATAAAGAAAACTGAGTGCTGCAGAATTCCTGCTTTTGAACTGTGGTGTTGGATAAGACTCTTGAGAGTCCCTTGGTCTGCAAGAAGATCCAACCAGTGCATCCTAAAGGAAATCAGTCCTGATTATTCATTGGAAGGACTGATGCTGAAGCTGAAACTCCAATACTTTGGCTACCTGATGAGAAGATCTGACTCATTTGAAAAGACCCTAATACTGGGAAAGACTGAAGGTGGGAAGAGAAGGGGATGATAGAGGATGAGATAGTTGGATTGTATCACCAACTCAGTGGACACGAGTTTGAGTAAGCCCTGGGAGATGGTGATGGACAGGGAGGCCTGGCGTGCTATGGTCCATGGGGTCGCAAAGAGTCGGACACGACTGAGTGACGGAACTGAACTGACTGAACACTCTTCAGTGCTTCAGGTCGTGTTCTGGGTGCAAGGCACACATTGGTAACCAAAACCCAGGACCCTTCTCTCATGGGGCTTACATTCTAGGCAGGGAAGATGGAAGGTAAACATTAATGACAAAATAGTGTATTATACCATATAGAGAGAACTTTATGAGTTATGAGAAATGGGGAGTTTTCCACCCCACAGGTTAGTGCGGGTACGGCCTTTTCAATCTAGGACATTTGAGCAAAGACTTAATTAACGACATGAGGGACTGACCTTGTGGCTATCTTGGGGAATAAATTCTGGGCAGAGGAAATAGCCATGGCAAAAGCCCCCAATTGGTATTGTCTATGCCCTTCCAATAAAACAAGGAGGCTTGTGCAAGTGGAACCAGGTGAGTAGGAAGAGACTAGAAAGTGATGAGCTGCTGTTGAGAGAGAACAGGGCAGGAAAAGGAGGAAAGTAATGTTAAACTTATATTTCCATTTGCGTGATGAATTGATTCACAGTATACAAACCACACTGGGCTGTGGTGGTAACGAGGAGAGGCATTTGTCATAGTCTGATGGCAAGGAGGTGAGGGAAGGGTTCTTTTAAGTGAAGACACCTGAGATGAAGCCTGAGCCACCTGAAGTAAATAGATCACCAAGTGAAAAGTTGTGCAAGTGCTTCCCAGACAGTGGTGGAGAAAATGCAAAGGCACTGAGACCCAAGAAAGCTGGTTATACATGCACTGAATATGAATGGAATCTAAGGTATGATGTGGAAATTGCAAAGAAACATGGACTTGGAGGTAGAAAGAAGACCTTTAAAGGATACTTGGGCATATGTTAATTTAATGTCTGGGTTACTGCTGCTGCTGCTACCTTGCGTCAGTCGTGTGCAATGCTGTTTGACCCCATAGATGGCACCCAACAGGCTCCTCTGTCCCTGGGATTCTCCAGGCAAGAATACTGGAGTGGATTTCCATTTCTTTCTCCAATGCATGAAAGTGAAAAATGAAACTGAAGTCACTCAGTCGTGTCCAACTCTTAGCGACCCCATGGACTGCAGCCTACCAGGCTCCTCTGTCCATGGGATTCTCCAGGCAAGACTACTGGAGTGGGTTGCCATTGCCTTTTCTGAATGTCTGGGTTACTGTGCTTCAAAAGAGCATTGTTTGTTTTCTAAAATATATACCTGAGGCAAAGCAATATGGAAATTCAAAAGGTATAAAAATGAAATTCAGTTCAGTTCAGTTCAGTACAGTTGCTCAGTCGTGTCCGACTATTTGAGACCCCATGAATTGCAGCACGACAGGCCTCCCTGTCCATCACCAAATCCTGGAGTTCACTCAGCCTGACGTCCATCGAGTCATTGATGCCATCCAGCCATCTCATCCTCTGTCGTTCCATTTTCCTCCTGCCCCCATTGCCTCCCAGCATCAGAGTCTTTTCCAATGAGTCAACTCTTCACATGAGGTGGCCAAAGTACTGGAGTTTCAGCTTTAGCATCAGTCCTTCCAAAGAACACCCAGGGCTGATCTGCTTTAGAATGGACTGGTTGAGGACACCAATAAGTGTAGCAATAGAAATATATACTGTCAATATTTTGTCTTTGTTGTTCTACTTAAATATTTATAACATATATATTATATGTATTATGTAATGTTAGAATACATAGAATACACATATATTTGGATGATCATTATCCAAGGGAAAGATATAAGCATCTGAATGCAGAGTTCCAAAGAATAGCAAGCAGAGATAAGAAAGCCTTCTTCAGCGATCAATGCAAAGAAATAGAGGAAAACAACAGAATGGGAAGACTAGAGATCTCTTCAAGTAAATCAGAGATACAAAAGGAACATTTCATGCAAAGATGGGCTCGATAAAGAACAGGAATGGTATGGACCTAACAGAAGCAGAAGACACTAAGAAGAGGTGGCAAGAATACACAGAAGAACTGTACAAAAAAGATCTTCACGTTCCAGATAATCATGGTGGTGTGATCACTCACCTAGAGCCAGACATCCTGGAATGTGAAGTCAAGTGGGCCTTAGAAAGCATCACTATGAACAAAGCTAGTGGAAGTGATGGAATTACAGTTGAGCTATCTCAAATCCTGAAAGATGATGCTGTGGAAGTGCTGCACTCAATATGCCAGCAAATTTGTAAAACTCAGCAGTGGCCACAGGACTGGAAAAGGTCAGTTTTCATTCCTATCCCAAAGAAAGGCAATGCCAAAGAATGCTTAAACTACTGCACAGTTGCACTCATCTCACACACTAGTAAAGTAATGCTCAAAATTCTCCAAGCCAGGCTTCAGCAATATGTGAACCGTGAACTTCCCGATGTTCAAGCTGGTTTTAGAAAAGGCAGAGGAACCAAAGATCAAATTACCAACATCCGCTGGATCATGGAAAAAGCCAGAGAGTTCCAAAAAAAACACATCTATTTCTGCTTTATTGACTATGCCAAACCCTTTGACTGTGTGGATCACAATAAACTGTGGGGAATTCTGAAAGAGATGGGAATACCAGACCACCTGACCTGCCTCTTGAGAAATCTGTATGCAGGTCAGGAAACAACAGTTAGAACTGGATGGAACAACAGACTGGTTGCAAATAGCAAAAGGAGTACGTCAAGGCTGTATATTGTCACCCTGCTTATTTAACTTATATGCTGAGTACATCATGAGAAACGCTGGACTGGCAGAAACACAAGCTGGAATCAAGATGGACGAATAACAATAACCTCAGATATGCAGATGATACCACCCTTATGGCAGAAAGTGAGGAGGAACTAAAAAGCCTCTTGATGAAAGTGAAAGTGGAGAGTGAAAAAGTTGGCTTAAAGCTCAACATTCAGAAAACTAAGATCATGGCATCCGGTCCCATCACTTCATGGGAAATAGATGGGGAAATAGTGGAAACAGTGTCAGACTTTATTTTTTGGGGCTCCAAAATCACTGCAGATGGTGACTGCAGCCATGAAATTAAAAGACGCTTACTCCTTGAAAGGAAAGTTATGATCAACATAGATAGCATCTTAAAAAGCAGAGACATTACTTTGCCAACAAAGGTCCGTCTAGACAAGGCTACGGTTTTTCCTGTGGTCATGTATGGATGTGAGAGTTGGACTGTGAAGAAGGCTGAGTGCTGAAGACTTGATGCCCTTGAACTGTGGTGTTGGAGAAGACTCTTGAGATTCCCTTGGACTGCACGGAGATCCAACCAGTCCATTCTGAAGATCAGCCCTGGGATTTCTTTGGAAGGAATGATGCTAAAGCTGAAACTCCAGTACTTTAGCCACCTCATGCGAAGATTTGACTCATTGGAAAAGACTCTGATGCTGGGAGGGATTGGGGGTAGGAGGAGAAGGGGACGACAGAGGATGAGATGGCTGGATGGCATCACTGAGTGGATGGAGGTGAGTTTGAGTGAACTCCGGGAGTTGGTAATGGACAGGGAGGCCTGGCGTGCTGCAATTCATGGGGTCGGGAAGAGTCGGACACGACTGAGCGACTGAACTGAACTGATATACATCAGTGAAGTATTTTTAATTTATAGAAATTGAATCAAACTATATGCACTATTGTAGCCTTCTTTTTCTATGCAATATGCTGGAAGAATTTTTCCATCTCAAAGAACATCTATCTGCCATTATTTTTAAGGATTACTGTAGTGTTCAAATGCTTGCTTATCCCATACTCCATGCAAGTGAAGTCCTGTGTGTTTGAAGACAGAAACCATGTGTGTTTTGTTCACTGGTTGCTTCCATATTTTTTCTATTGTAAATAAGGCTGTAATAAACATTGGAATTCATGTATCTTTTCAAATTAGTGTTCACTGTCTTCTGATATATACCTGGGAGTGGAATTGCTGGGTCACATGGTAGTTGTTTTTTAGTTTTTTGAGAAACTTCCATGATGTTTTCTATAGTGACTGCACAAATTTACATTCCCACCAATTAAGTACAAGGGCTCCCTTTTCTCCACGTCCTTGCCATCAGACTTTTTGATTTGATGATAGCCATAACAGCAGCAGTAGCGGTAGCAGCATTCTGATGGGTGTGAGGTGATATCTCCTTGTGATTTTGGTTTTAATTTCTCTGACGATTATGATGTTCAGCATTTTTTCATGTGACTATTAGCCATCTGTATATCTTCTTGGGAGAAATTCAGGTCTTCCTTTTTTTTTTAAATACCGAGTTGAGTAATCTGTTTATATATTTTGCATATTAACCCCTTATAGTCATATAATTTGCAAATACTTCCTGGCTCAGATGGTAAAACCATCTGCCTACAATGTGGGAGACCCAGGTTCGATCCCTGGGTAGGGAAGATCCCCTGGAGAAGGAAGTGGCAACCCACTCCAGTACTCTTGCCTAGAAAATCCCATGGATGGAGAAGCCTGGTAGGCTACAGTCCGTGGGGCCACAAAGAGTCGGACACGACTAAGTGACTTCACTTTCACTTTCTATTCCCATTCAGCAGGTTCTCTTTTCATTTAGTCAGTGTTTTCATTTGCTGTGTAAAAGTCTTGAACTTTAATTAGATCTCATTTTTTTCTTTTGTTTCCTTTGCCTTAGGAGACAGGTGGAAAAAAATGTTGCTATGAATTATGTCAAAGAGGGTTTTGCCTACATTTATTTCTAGGAGTTTCATAGTTTCCAGTCTTTCATTTAGGGTTTTAATTCATTTTTATTTCATTTGTTTAATCATTTTTTGTGGTGGTTTATAGTTTTCTGTATATAGTATCATGTCAACTGCAAGTAGTGACAGTTTTCCTTCTTCCTTCCAATTTGGATGACTTTTATTTCTTTTCCTTGAATCATTGCTTTATTTCTTTTCCTTGAATCATTGCTGTGCCTCGTACTTCTAGCATTTTAGAAGTGTCAAGAGTGGGCATCTGTGTCTTGTTCCTGATTTAGAGGCAAAGCTTTCAGCTTTTTGCCACTGAATATGATATTATCTCTGTTTGTTATAAATCACCTTTATTATGTTCAGATGACCACATGGACTATACAGCCCATGGAATTCTGTAGGCCAGAATACTGGAGTGGGTACAGAGTGACTTCCACTTTCACTTTCATTGTGTTCAGATATATCCCTCCATATCAAGTATGATGAGTTTTTGAAATGAATGAATATTGAATTTTACCAAATGCTTTTACAGCATCTGTTGAGATGATCATGTGATTTTTGTCCTTCTCGTCCCTAATGTGGTGTACCACATTGACTAATTTGCAGATATTGAACCATCCTTGTACCCCTGGAATAAGTCCATCTTGATCATGGTATATGATGGTTTTAATGTGGTGTTGAATTTGGTTCTCTAATATTTTGTTAAGAATTTTAACATCTATATTCAACAGAAATATTGACATTTAATTTTCTTTTTGGGTGGTGTCTTTGTCTGCCTTTGGTGTTAGGATAATAGTGGCTTCAGCAAATAATTTGGGAGTACTCCATTTTCTCAATTTTTTGGAATAGTTTGAGAATGTTGGGTATAAGCTATTCTGTATATGTTTGGAAAAATTCTACTGTGAAGCTGTGTGGTCCTGAACTTTATTTTGCTAAGAAAGTTTTTATTATAAATTCAATTTCACGACTAGTGATTTATCTATTCAGACTATACATTCCTTCCTGATTCAGTTTTGAAAGATTGTATGTTCCTAGAGATTTGTCAGTTTCTTCTAGGTTGTCCAACTGTCTGGTATATAACTATCTGTAGTATCCTCTTATGATTTTTTCCTATTGGCAGTAATGTCTCCATTGCATTTCTTATTTTGTTTATTTGAGTCATCTATCTTTTATTTTTGATGAACCTGGCTAAAGACTTAATTATTTTGTTTATCTTTTCAAAAAAATATCTTCTCACTTAATTGATACTTTTTTTACTTTAGGAAAGGGGAAGTCTCAATTTTATTAATGTCCTCTCTGATCATTATTATTGCCTTCATTCTGAGGATTTGGGGCTTTATTTATTCTTCCTTTTCCAATTCATTTATATAGTAAGTTAAGTTGTTTATTTCAGTTTTTTTTTTTTTTTTTCTTGAGGGAAGCATCTGTCACTATAAATTTCCCCCTAGAACTGCTTTTGCTAAATCCAATAGATTTTGGAAAGTTGGTGTTTTTAGTAGTCTCCAAGTATTTTCTGATTCCCTTTTTGATTTCTTCATTAGCTCATTGGTTTTTAGTAGCATGTTGTTTAGTCTCCATATGTTTGTGTTTGTCCCATATTCCCCTCCTGTAATTGATTTCTTATTTTGTACCATTGTGGTCAGAAAAAGTGCTTGATATAATTTCTGTCTTCTTAAATGTGTTGAGACTTGTTTTGTGGCCTAGCATTTGATCATCCCTGAAAAAATGTCCTGTGTGCATTTGAAAATGTGTATTCTGCTAATTTGCGATAGACTATGCCAGGTGGCAAAGAGGTAAAGAATCTGCCTGCAGTGCAGAAGATGCAGATTTGATCCGTGGGTTAGCAAGACCCCCTGGAAAAGGAAATGCAATACACTCCAGTATTCTTGCCTGGGAAATCCCATGGACAGAGGAGCCTGGAAGGCTACAGTCCATGGGGTTTCAAAAGAGTCAGACAACTTACTAACTGAAGAACAACAACAAATGCCGTAGGTATCTATTAAGTTCAACTACTCTAATCTGTAATTTAAGACTACAGTTTTCTTATTGCCTTTCTATCAGGGCGCTCTGTCCATTGATGTAATAGGGTGTTTATTGTAGTTAGCATTTAATTTACAATTCATTTGTCTTTTAAGTTTCATACTAGATTGTCTAATTGGTTGATTCACAGCCTTTACTATGTGTTTCTGTGTACTTGCGGGAGTTTTTGCCTTCTCTGTATATTTTTAATTCTTTTTCCACTTAGAGAAGACTCTCTAATATATCTTTCAGAGTTGGTTTAGTATGGATAAACTTGCCTGTCTGAGAAGTTCTCTCCAATTCTGGATGATAATCTTGCTGGGTAGATTATTATAGGCTGCAAGTTTTTCCCTTTCAGCCTGTTAAATATACATTTTTGACCACTTTCTCTCTCTCTTTTCCGTCTACGACCCCAATAAAGTGTATGTTAGTATACTTGATGTTGTCTAGAAGTCTCTTAAACTGTTCTCATTTTTAACTTGTTTTTCTTCTTGCTTTTCCTATTGGGCGATTTCCATAATTTTACGTTCCATATTAATTTGCTTCTTGTGTATTGGCAACTCTCACTTTGGTGAGAGGTGGGCCTAGAGATAGAGGGGCCAGAACCAATGCCACGTATGAGCCCGGACTTCTCCTGTGCTCAGTAGCCAACCCTGACTATTGGGGAGTTAGGTTGAGTCTCCAGTTGGTGGTACAGAAGCCCTGAGTTTCAGGTCCATGCTGAATCCATTTCATGTAAGTGTGTGCTGTACCCCCTTCCAGCATTGGAAATTTTGCCCCAAAAGAAAGAAGTGCTGGAGCAAGAAGGGGTGCCCAATATGGGCTTGGGTGCATAATGGGACAGTCCCAGCACACCAGTCAGAGTTCCAGATACTCTCACTGTGCCACCTCCATAAGCACTGGTAATGACTGCTCTCAACTTGTTCAGATGTAGGCCAGATCTGAGTTGACTCCATTCCTGGCACTTGTACATTCTTCTCAGCCATGGAAGCCTTTGCCATAGTTTTGGGAAGGGGTGTTCTATGAAATAAGAGGGGCTGGAGCAGGCATTCAGAGTGGGTTAGGTCATGACCTGGGACTGTTACGGGAAAACAGCCAGCATCCTGTGTAATTTCAACATGTTTCCTCTGCCTTGTTTTGTGAGTAAGCAAACGTGTGGTTGCCTCCACAAACTCTTCACATACAGAGTCTAGATTTCTTACAACCTTCTTGTTAGTCCCAGTGGTTTTCAAATCAGCTAAGGGGACTCATTTTCCCAGTTTCTGACTCCAGGGTGGGGTTTCCAAGATGTAATTTGAACTGCTCACTCCCCATGAGTTTCTCTGAGCCTGTGAAATCTCTGACTCGTTTACATCCCCTCCCAGGAGTGCAGTCCTAAACTGATGGCTTCTTTTCCCTTCCTACCCAACTCCTTGTAGACCTCCTTCTACAGCCTTGGTTGTCTAAGTTTCTACCTGCCAGGCTCCAGTTTATTTTCAGTGAGCATAGATATGTTCGATGTGTTCATGGTGGGAAGTGAGCTCAGCATCCACCAACTTCACCATCTTGCTTTCTTCAAATGGATATTCTTTCTAACACTTTTTATATGAATTGCCAAACCATTTTTCAGAAAATATTTTATTTCCAATTCGCAGTCTAACCAAAAATAGATGAAAATGTCATTTTCCTCAATATTTGCCAACACAAAATATCAATTTTTGCAAATATGATATGTGAAAAGATTATCTCACCTTAAAATATGTATATATGTGATAACTTGCTGTTGTTCAGTCACTCAGTCAAGTCCCACTCTTTGCGACCCCATAGACTGCACCACACCAGCCTTCCTTGTCCATCACTATCTCCTGGAATTTGTTAAAACTCATGTTCATTGAATCGGTGATGCCATCCAACCGTCTCAACCTCTGTAACCCCCTTCTCCTTCTGCCTTCAATCCTTACCAGCGTCAGGGACTTTTCCAATGAGTCCGTTCTTAGCATGTGGTGGCCAAAATATTGGAGCTTCAGCATCAGTCCTTCCAATGAATAGTCAAGCTTGATATCCTTTTGGATTGAAAGAGAAAATTATTTTTTATATTTTATTGAAATTTATCACTTGTGTTTTTTCTTTTGTGAATTTCTTGATCACATCCTTTGCTGTTTGTCATTTTGCATTTTTGTTTTCCTGTTTTATAATAGCCTTTTATTTTTATAAAAGAAGTTATTGTCTGTATTTCAAGGCAGCAAATATTGGAGTTGCTTCTACAGCATCACTTTTACCCTTTCCAAATTGTATATCATTCACATGGTTTCAAATTGATTAGCCCTACACCCAGTTCCAGTAATAGACTTGGATTCTCCTAAACTGTAAAGAATAATTGCATTGTCTTTCCTCAGTGATTATTTCAGGAACTGGCATCTAACTGAGCCCAAAGACAATCAGTGATTGGTTCAGAGGTGGCAAGTAGCACTCCCATGGAAGAACACTAAACTAGGGAAATTGGGGTAATTCCATGCTATAGTCCACAGGGATAGGCATTAGCTCAGGCTTAATGTGGAGACATAACTCCAGAAAGAGTGAAGAGCTCCAAAAGGAGCCAAAGCAAAAGCAACACCCAGTTGTGGATGTGACTGTTGATAGAAACAAGGTCCGATGCTGTAAAGAGCGATATGGTATCGGAACCTGGAATGTTAGGTCCATGAATCAAGGCAAATTGGAAGGGGTCAAACAAGAGATGGCAACAGAGAATGCCGCCATTTTATGAATCAGCAGACTAAAATGGACTGGAATGGGTGAATTTAACTCAGATGACCATTATATCTACTACCATGGGCAAGAATCCCTTAGAAGAAACGAAGTAGCCATCACAGTCAACAAAAGAGTCCTAAATGCAGTCCATGGATGCAATCTCAAAAACGACAGAATGATCTCTGTTCATTTCCAAGGCAAACCATTCAATATCTCGGTAATCCAAGTCTAGCCTGGACCAGTAATGCAGAAGAAGGTGAAGTTGAATGGTTCTATGAAGACCTAGAAGACCTTTTAGAACTAACACCCCAAAAAGATGTCCTTTTCATTATAGGGGACTGGAATGCAAAAGTAGGAAGTCAAGAAACACCTGGAGTAACAGGCAAATTTGGCCTTGGAGTACAGATTGAAGCAGGGTAAAGGCTAATAGAGTTTTGCCAAAAGAACACACTGGTCATAGCAAATACCCTCTTCCAACAACACAAGAGAAGACTCTACACATGGACATCACCAGATAGTCAACACCGAAATCAGATTGATTATATTCTTTGCAGCCAAAGATGTAGAAGCTCTATACAGTCAGCAAAAACAATACTGGGAGCTGACTGTGGCTCAGATCACGAATGCCTTATTGTCAAATTCAGACTTAAATTGAAGAAAGTAGGGAAAACCACTAGACCATTCAGGTAGAAGATAAATCAAGTCCCTTACAATTATACAATGAAAGTGACAAATAGATTTAAGGGACTAGATCTGATAGGCAGAGTGCCTGATGATCTATGGACTGAGGTTCATGACATTGTACAGGAGACAGGGATCAAGACCATCCCCAAGGAAAAGACATACAAAAAAGCAAAATGGCTTTCTGGGGAGAACTTACAAATAGCTGTGAAAAGAAGAGAAGTGAAAACCAAGGAGAAAAGGAAAAACATCCACATTTGAATGCAGAGTTCCAAAAAATAGCAAGGAGAGATAAGAAAACTTTCCTCAGTGATCAGTGCAAAGAAATAGAGGAAAACAATAGAATGCGAAAGACTAGAGATCTCTTTAAGAAAATAAGAGATACCAGGGAACATTTCATGCATAAATGGGCTTAATAAAGGACAGAAATGGTAGGGACCTAACAGAAGCAGAAGATATTAAGAAGAGGTGGCAAGAATACACAGAAGAACTGTACAAAAAAATCTTCACGACCCAGATAATCATGGTGGTGTGATCACTCACCTAGAGCCAGACATCCTGGAATGTGAAGTCAAGTGGGCCTTAGGAAGCATCATTACGAACAAATCTAGTGGAGGTGATGGAATTCCAGTTGAGCTATGTCAAATCCAAAAATATGATTTTGTGAAAGTGCTGAACACGATATACCAGCAAATTTGGAAAACTCAGCAGTGGCCACAGGACTGGAAAAGTTCAGTTTTCATTCAAATCCCAAAGAAAGACAATTCCAAAGATTGCTCAACCTACCTGACAGTTGCACTAATCTCCCACACTAGTAAAGTCATGCTCAAAATTCTCCAAGCCAGGCTTCAGCAATACTTGAACCATGAACTTCCAGATGCTCAAGCTGGTTTTAGCAAAGGCAGAGGAACCAGAGATCAAATTTCCAACATCTGCTGGATCATCGAAAAAGCAAGAGAGTTCCAGAAAAACATCTGTTTCTGCTTTATTGACTACACCAAAGCCGTTGACTGCGTGGATCACAATAAACTGTGGAAAACTCTGAAGGAGATGGGACTACCAGACCCCCTGACCTGACTCCTGAGAAATCTGCACGCAGGTCAGGAAGCAACAGTTAGAACTGGACGTGGAACAACAGACTGGCTCCAAATAGGAAAAGAAGTACATCAAAGCTGTATATTGTCACCCTGGTTATTTAACTTATATGCAGAGTACATCATGAGAAACACTGGACTGGATGAAACACAAACTGGAATCAAGATTGCTTGGAGAAATAGCAATAACCTCAAATATACAGATGACACCACGCTTATGGCAGAAAGTGAAGAAGAACCAAAGAGCCTCTTGATGAAAGTGAAAGAGGAGTGAAAAAGTGGGCTTAAAGCTCAACATTCAGAAAACTAAGATCGTGGCATCCGGTCCCATTACTTCATGGCAAATAGCTGGGGAAATAGTGGAAACACTGGCAGGCTTTATTTTCTGGGGCTGCAGAATCACTGCAGATTGTGACTGCAGCCATAACATTAAAAGACGCTTGCTTCTTGGAGGAATGTTATGACCAATCTAGACAATATATTAAAAAGCAGAGACATTACTTTGCAGGCAAAGGTCCATCTAGTCAAGGCTATGGTTTTTCCAGTAGTCATGTATTAATGTGAGAGGTGGACTATAAAGAAAGCTGTGAGTGAAGTGAAGTCACTCAGTCATTTCCAACTCTTTGCGACCCCATGGACAGAGTAACCTGCACCTGGCTACTCCATCCATGGGATTTTCTAGGCAAGAGTACTGGAGTGGATTGCTATTTCCTTCTCCAGGGAATCTTCCTGACCCAGGGATTGAACCCAGGTCTCCCACATTGTCGACAGACACTTTACCATCTGAGCCATCAGGGAAGTCTAAGAAACCTGAGAGCTGAAGAATTGATGCTTTTGAACTGTGGTGTTAGAGAAGTCTCCAGAGAGTCCCTTGGACTGCAAGGAGATCCAACCAGTCCATCCTAAAGGAGATCATTCTTGAGTGTTTTTTGGAAGGACTGATGTTGAAGCTGAAACCCCAATACTTTGGCCACTGATGGGAAGAACTGATTCATTTGAAAAAAACCCTGATGCTGGGAAAGATTGCAGGTGGGAGAAGGGGACGACAGAGGATGAGATGGTTGAATGTCATCACTGCCTCAATGGACATTAGTTTGGGTGAACTCTGAGATTTGATGATGGACTGGGAGGCCTGGTGTGCTGTGGTCCATGGGGTCACATAGAGTCTGAAAGGACTGAGCAACTGCACTGAACTGAAATGAAGTGAAACAGGTGATGGAAATAGTCCCTGAACAGAGTGTTTGAATTTAAGAGTCATCTAATCAGAACTAATATTAAGTTGTTTTTTTGATAGTTAGGGGAAATAAAATATTTTTTCCTTTTGGAATAGAAAAGTCACAAACATCTTATGATTTTGAAAGAAGCCAAATTGAAGATGAACCCAACACTAGAAATTATATGGAATTGAAAATGATTAGACCCAGAGCTGGGATATAACCATGTTAGAAATCTCCTCAAACTGAGAAAATAAAATTTAAAATAATATTTTAAAGCAGTGTAATTTGTGCTCTCACTCATAACTAAAACTACCTGATGATTGTAACCGTATAATTTTCTTCATTTTTAAAGTTCTTCTTTGTCACTTTGTTCATGATACTTTCATAATGTTTTACCATTTATTCAAATATATTATTCTCGGTGTATTTTTTAAACTATGACATTTGTCCTAGTTGTCATACAAAGTCAGTGCAAAGTCTCAAGACTCACGCAATATTTCAAGGGGTCATTTTTTTTTTATTATCATTACACATACCAAAATGTATAATATTTATCTCTCAGGATTCGTGTTTCTCCTTTACCCAATAGAAATCATATGATCTCCATAAACCCTTATTTTCTAATTCTGTGTCTTTTATTTTACCGAGCCCACTAAAGAACTTTGGCTGTGGACTTCTGATACATTGTTGGGCCCTTGAGTGAGACAGAATACACTTTCTAAATAGTATTTAGTTTCCCAAATTGCAACTTTGTGTATAATTTTTGCTGTTATTTTAATAACATCTTCTAAAATTGAACAGCATATCTTAAATATCAGTATAAAATGATTAGCTACTGAATTAATTTTAATGTTTCAGAAGGTTTTATTGACACTCATTCACATACAAGTTATATAATATACAGGCAACTTCTGATATATTTCTTTTTTAATTTTAATTTTTTAATGTCAAAAACAGTTTGTATTGGGATATACCTGATTAACAATGTTGTGGTAGTTTTTGGAGAACAGTGAAGCAACTCAGTATTCATTCTCCCCTCATTTCTTTATTTTTTTTTCTTTTTTTAAAATTAATTATTTTATTAAAGGATAATTGCTTTAATAATTTTGCTGTTTTCTGTCAAACCTCAGCAAGAATCAGCCATAGATATACATATATCCCCTCACTTTTGAAATTCCCTCCCTCCTCACTTTTGAAACCACCTCTCTATTTTGCTACAGAGCCCCTGTTTGAGTTTCCTGAGCCATACAGCAAATTCCCATTGGCTATCTATTTCATACGGTGATGTAAGTTTCCATGTTACTCTTTCCATACATCTCACCCTCTCCTCCCCTCTCCCCATGTCCATAAGTCTATTCTCTATGTCTGGTTCTCAATTGTTTCCCTGTAAATAAATTCTTCAGTACCACTTTTCAAGATTCCATATGTATGTGTTCAGTTCAGTTCAGTCACTCAGTCGTGTCTGACTCTTTGTGACTCCAAGAATCACAGCACGCCAGGCCTCCCTGTCCATCACCAACTCCCGGAGTTCACTCAGACTCAGGTCCATCGAGTCAATGATGCCATCCAGCCATCTCATCCTCTGTCGGTCCCTTCTCCTCCTGCCCTCAATCCCTCCCAGCATCAGAGTCTTTTCCAATGAGTCAACTCTTCGCATGAGGTGGCCAAAGTAATGGAGTTTCAGCTTCAGCATCAGTCCTTCCAAAGAACAACCAGGGCTGATCTCCTTCAGAATGGACTGGGTGGATCTCCTTGCAGTACAAGGGACTCTCAAGAGTCTTATCCAACACCACAGTTCAAAAGCATCAATTCTTTGGCGCTCAGCCTTCTTCACAGTCCAACTCTCACATCCATACAAGACCACATGAAAAACCATAGCCTTGACTAGACGGACCTTTGTTGGCAAAATAATATCTCTGCTTTTTAAGATGCTATCTAGGTTGGTCATAACTTTCCTTCCAAGGAGTAAGTGTCTTTTAATTTCATGGCTTCAGTCACCATCTGCAGTGATTTTGGAGCCCCAAAAAATAAAGTCTGACACTGTTTCCCATCTATTTCCCATGAGGTGATGGGACTGGATGCCATGATCTTCGTTTTCTGAATGTTGAGCTTTAAGCCAACTTTTTCACTCTCCACTTTCACTGTCATCAAGAGGCTTTTTAGTTCCTCTTCACTTTCTGCCATAAGGGTGGTGTCATCTGCATATCTGAGGTTATTGATATTTCTCCCGGCAATCTTGATTCCAGCTTGTGTTTCTTCCAGCCCAGCATTTCTCATGATGTACTCTTCATATAAGTTAAATAAGCAGGGTGACAATATACAGCCTTGACTTACTCCTTTTCCTATTTGGAACCAGTCTGTTGTTCCATGTCCAGTTCTAACTGTTGCTTCCTGACTTGCATACAGATTTCTCAAGAGGCAGGTCAGGTGGTCTGGTATTCCCATCTCTTTCAGAATTTTCCACAGTTTATTGTGATCCACACAGTCAAAGGCTTGGGCATAGTCAATAAAGCAGAAATAGATGTTTTTCTGGTACTCTCTTGCTTTTTCCATGATCCCACTGGATGTTGGCAATTTGATCTCTGGTTCCTCTGCCTTTTCTAAATCCAGCGTGAATATCTGGAAGTTCACACTTCATGTACTATTGAAGCCTAGCTTGTGGAATTTTGAGCATTACTTTGCTAGTGTGTGAGATGAGTGCAATTGTGCAGTAGTTTGAGCATTCTCTGGCATTGTCTTTCTTTGGGATTGGAATGAGAACTGACCTCTCCCAGTCCTGTGGCCACTGCTGAGTTCCAAATTTGCTGGCATATCCATTCTGTTGTTTTCCTATACGATATTTATCTTTCTCCTTCTGACTCACTTCACTCTGTATAATAGGTTCTAGGTTCATCCACCTCATTATAACTGACTCAAATGCATTCCTTTTTTATGGCTGAGTAATATTCCATTGTGTATATGTACCACAACTTCTTTATCCATTCATCTGTTGATGGACATCTAGGTTGCTTCCATGTTCTAGCTATTGTACATAGTGCTGCAATGAACAATGGGATATAAATGTCTCTTTCAATTTTGGTTTCCTCAGGGTATATACCTAGGAATGGGACTGCTGGGGCAAATGGTGGTTCTATTCCTAGTTTTGTTTTTGTTTTGTTTTGTTTGGTTTGTTTTGTTTTTTTAAGGAATCTCCATACCATCTTCCATAGTGGCTGTATCAATTTACATTCCCATCAACAGTTCAAGAGGGTTCTCTTTTTACCACACCCTTTCCAGCATTTATTGTTTGTAGACTTTTTGATGATGGCTATTCTGACTGGTATGAGATGATATCTCATTGTATTTCTGATTTTCGTTTCTCTAATAATAACCTATGTTGAGCATCCTTTCATGGGTTTGATAGCCATCTGTATATCTTCTTTGGAGAAAGTTTGTTTAGATCTTTCTCCCACTTTCTTATTGGGTTGTTTGTTTATCTAGTACTGAGTTCTATGAACTGCTTGTATATTTTGGAAATTAATCCTTTGTCAGTTATTTCATATGCTACTTATTTCTCCCATTTGGAGGGTTGTCTTCTCACCTTGCTTATAGTTTCCTCTGCTGTGCAAAAGCTTTTAAGTTAAATGAGGTCCTGCTTGTTTACTTTTGTTTTTATTTCCATTACTCTAGGAGGTGGGTCACAGAGGATCTTGCTTTGATGTATGTCATCGAGTGTTCTGCCTATGTTTTCCTCCAAGAGTTTCATAGTTTCTGGTCTTACATTTAGGTCTTTAATCCATTTTGAGTTTATCTTTGTGTATGGTGGTAGGAAGTGTTCTAATTTCATTCTTTTACATGTAGTTGCCCAGTTTTCCCAGCACCATTAATTGAAGAGGCTGTCTTTTCCCCATTGTACATTCTTGACTACTTTGTCAAAAATAAGGTACCCATAGGTGCATGGGTTTATTTCTAGGCTTTCTATCTCATTCCATTGGTCTATATTTCTGTTTTTGTGCCAGTACCATACTTTCTTGATGGCTGTAGCTTTGTAGTATAATATGGAGTCAGGAAGGTTGATTCCTCCAGCTCCATTCTTCGTTCCGAGGATTATTTTGGCTATTCAGGGTCTTTTGTGTTTCCATATGAGTTGTTTAATATTTTGTCCTAGTACTGTGAAAAATGACATTGGTAATTTGATAGGGATCACATCAAATATGTAGATTGCTTTTGGTAATATAGTCATTTTTACAATATTGATTTTTCTTACCCAGGAACATGGAATATCTCTCCATCTGTTTATGTCATCTTTGATTTCTTTCATTTGAGTCTTATAATTTTCTGTGTAATTTTTTCTCCTTAGGTATGTTTATACCTAGATATTTAATTCTTTTTGTTGCAATGGTAAATGGGATTGATTCTTTAATTTCTCTTTCTGACTTTTCATTGTTAGTAATAGGAATGCAAGTGATTTCTGTGTATTGATTTTGTATCCTGAAGCTTTGCTAAATTCACTAATTAGCTCTAGTAATTTTCTCATACTATCTTTAGGGTTTTCTATGCACAGTATCATGCCATCTGCAGCCAGTGAGAGCTTTACTTCTTCTTTTTCCATCTGGATTCCTTTTATTTTTTTTTTCTTCTCTGATTGCTGTAGCTAGGACTTCCAGAACTATGTTGAATATTAGTTGCAAAAGTGGACACCTTTGTCTTGTTCCTGATCTTAGGGGGTATGCTTTCAGATTTTCACCATTGAGAATATTATTTGCTGTAGGCTTATCATATATGGCCTTTACTCTGTTGAGGTAGCTTCCTTCTATGCCATTTTGTGAAGAGTTTTAATCATAAATGGGTGCTGAATTTTGTCAAAGGCTTTTTGTGCATCTATTGGGATTATCATATGGTTTTTAACTTTTAATTTGTTAATATGCTATATCCCATTGTTTGATTTGTGTATATTGAACAATCCTTGCATCACTGGAATAAACCCAACTTGATCATTTTGCATTGTGTTGTTGAATTCTCTTTGCTAAAATTTTGTTGAGGATTTTTGCAGCTATGTTCATCAGTGATATTGGCCTGCAATTTTCATTTTTTGTGTTGTCTTTGTCTGGTTTTGGTATCAGGGTGATGGTGGCTTCATAGAATTAATTTGGAAGTGTTCCTTCCTCTGAAACTTTTTTTGAAAGAGTTTTAGAAGGATAGGCATTAGCTCTTCTCTAAATGTTTGATAGAATTCTCCTGTGAAGCCATCTGGTCCTGGGCTTTTGTTTTCATGGGATTTATGATCACAGCTTTAATTTCAGTGCTTGTATTTGGGTTATTCATAATTTCAATTTCTTCCCGGTTTGGTCTTGGAAGATTGAACTTTTCCAAGAATCTGTCCATTTCTTTCAGGTTATCTATTTTATTACCATAGAGTTGTTCATAATAGTCTCATAATCCTTTGTGTTTCTGTATTATCTATTGTAACCTCTTTTTCACTTCTAATTTTGTTGATTTGATTCTTCTCTCTTTTTTTCTTGATGAGTCTGGCTAAAGATTTGTCAATTTTGTTTACCTTCTCAAAGAACCAGCTTTTAGTTTTATTCATCTTACTATTGTTTCTTTATCCTCAGATAATTATGATTTCTTTCCTTCTACTAATTTTGGGGTTTTGTTTGTTCTTTTTCCAGTTGTTTTAGGTATAAACTTAGGTTGTCTATTCTATGTTTTTCTTGTTTCTTTAGGTAGGATTGTATTGCTAAAAGCTTCCTTCTTAGAACTGCTTTTGCTGCATCCCATAGCTTTTGAGTTGTCATGTTTTCATTGTCATTTGTTTCCCATAGCTTTTGAGTTGTCGTGTTTTCATTGGCATTTGTTTCTAGAAATTTTTTGATTTCCCTTTTGATTTCTGCAGTAACCTGTTGGTTATTTAGAAGTGTGTTGTTTGTCTCCATGTGGTTTTGTCTCTTATACTTCTTTTTTCTTGTAATTGATATCTAATCTTACAGCATGTGATAGGAGAAGATTCTTAATATGATTTCAATTTTCTTAAATTTACTGAGGTTTGATTGTGACCCAAGATGTGGTCTATCCTAGAGAATGTTCCATGTGCACTTGAGAAGAAAATGTATTCTTCTCCATTTGGATGGAATGTCCTGAAGATATCAATGAGATCCATGTCATCTAATATATCACTTAAGACTTGTGTTTCCTTATTAATTTTCTTTTTGATGATCTGCCCATTGGTATGAGTGGGGTGTTAAAGAGTCCTACTATTATTGTGTTACTGTCAATTTCTCCTTTTATGTCTGTTAGTGTTTGTCTTATGTATTGAGGTGCTCCTATGTTAGATGCATAGATATTTAAAATTGTTATGTCTTCCTCTCAGAGAAGGCGATGGTACCCCACTCCAGTACTCTTTCCTGGAAAATCCCATGGACGGAGGAGCCTGGTAGGCTTCAGTCCATGGGGTCGCTAGGAGTCAGACACGACTCAGCGACTTCACTTTCACTTTTCACTTTCATGCACTGGAGAAGGAAATGGCAACCCACTCCAGTGTTCTTGCCTGGAGAATCCCAGGGACAGGGGAGCCTGGTGGGCTGCCATCTATGCGGTCACACAGAGTCAGACACGACTGAAATGACTTAGCATAGCATAGCATGTCTTCCTCTTGGATTGATCCCGTGATCATTATGTAGTATCCTTCCTTATCACTTTTAATCTTCCTTATTTTAAGGTCTATTTTTTTTTTCTGATATGAAGACTGCTACTCCAGCTTTCTTTTGCTTACCATTTGCATGGAATATAGTTTTCCATCCTCTCACTTTCAGTTTATATGTGTCTTGAGGTCTGAAATGGGTTTCTTGCAGACAGCATACATAAGGCTCTTGTTTTTGTATCCATTTAGCCAGTGTGTGTCTTTTGGTTGGAACATTTAATTCATTTACATTTAATGTAATTATTGATATATATGTTCCTATTGCATTTTCTACTTGTTTGGGGTTGATTTTGTAGATCTTTTTTCTTCTCTTGTATTTCTTGACTATATAAGGCCCTTTAACATTTGTTGTAAAGCTGGTTTGGTGGTACTGAATTCTCTTAACTTTTGCTTGTCTGGAAAGCTTTTTATTTCTCCCTCAATTTTGAATGAGATCTTGCTAGTTCTCTCTCT